>NC_073339.2:24892500-25192500 GCF_027580225.2 Misgurnus anguillicaudatus
GTTACTCAATTTTTTTTCCTTTTTTCAAACCATTGTCATTAGGGATTGGGGTTTTATTTTTAAACTGTTTTCGCGTGAGGATGAAGTTGGGTTTGGGTTAGAATGGCAGTGGTTTATACATTTATTTGTCAGAAATTTAAACTGCTTTCACTTGATGTTGGGGTTAGGATGTCATTTTACTTAACAGAAAGTTGTTCTAACCCCAATCCCAAACGACAATGGTAAGAAAATAGGAAAAACAACTGAGTAAACATTACGTGAAACTGGCACGAAAACGAAAGTCGTGCCACGGACACGTGAAAACGTGGTAACACGTAACTTAAACGCTCGAAACATTTCGAGCTGAATTCAAAACAGTCACATTCCTATCTAACCATCTGCGCTACTCACCTGACCAACGGTGAGCTCGAACTGCTTCACTGCAGAAGCTGCCATGAAGGCTCCGGTTGAGGACTTTCATTGGTCATTTTTGTGAACCAATCAAATTTCTTTCTGCCCCTGAGCTCATGTTTAAGTAAAACTCCTATCTGAACTGGTTTGGGGGAAAAAATCACGCCATTCCAACCAGCTTTTAGCATGATGGCCTACACCTTTATATTATCAAGCACCTTTCAATTGTTTTTGATTGACTTTGCTTGCTGTTCTTTATTAAAGTTTTTGCACAGTACCCAGTCTCTTTTAGTTTTTTTTGTTTGTTTGTTTTTATGTTTTGAATTTTGTCTTTTTAAAAACTCTGTATTTGTCATGAACTACACAGCAGACAAGAGGTGTCCCATGCAAGATCATAAGGTAGAGAGTTAGTGCTGTTTGTCATAATGAAATTCCCAAAGGCATTATATTTAAAGAGTTTTGGAGTGCAGTTTTAGTACAGGTAAGTCTATTTGAACTATGGTATGCCAGCCAGGATTAAGTACCACAAAAACTCCCAAAGCTATTTAAATCTCACTTAAATTTTGTAGTCTTGATTGAAATGTCCAATTACAATATTAGATAAGAGTAACTTTAACATTTATAATTGTTATTAAAAATTTGTTATTTACTTACATTTATTCAGAGTAAAATAATACAAATTTAGTCATATTCAAACATATTTTATATTTGGCTATACAGAAAGCATCTTTTTTTGTATCAGCCTGCATTCTTCAATAACTTTATTTTATTTTGTAAACAAACGTGAAACATTTTGAAATATTGTATTATTTATTTAATATACAGTATATACATCTGCAACAAGTATATAATATTAGTTACCTTCAGGTTTATATCAATGAAACCAATTATTTGCTTAGATTACTGAGAAAACCTTTTATTGTGTGTGTTTGTGCGTGTATAATAAATATACACATTCATTATAATCGTACCTACAGTGATTTACACCCGTGCTGATCATTACATTCAGGAAGGACGTGCATGTGATTACCATATATATATACACGTGTGACGTTTCATTGGCGTTTACTGCAAAATCCCGGGAGTTAAATTAACACTGCTCAGTGTTTATATAGGTCCACTCTCCAGAGTGTTAAAAAAGTAACACCGGATAGAGTTAAAAGCTACAATCTGTGACTTTCTCCTCTCTATCACATTTCTGTTTGAAACCTAAAATTGCATTTTACATCTTACTTGTAGAGTTATTTTCTTATCTTAGTTTTAGATGTTGGCTGTTTCATTTAAAGTCACCATTATTGTGATCAGTGGTTGTTTTAGTTGGACTTGACTCTTGACTTACTGTAGTTGACTAGCGTGTTAGTTTTTTCTGACTGCTATATCTTAGTGAGTTTAAAACACGTTGTTATAGCAAAGAAAAGGTTATTGTGTGATTGAATATTGATGGTTAAAACAATGTCAAACCAAACATAATTTAATGAACAAATTTATTAATATAGTTTTTCCTCCCTCATCAGAAGCATCATTTTCTATTAATAATAAATTACCACAGTTCAAGATCCAGAACTCTCATAGCAGTTTGACATTCTAAAGGATTTTGATAGTGTGCACAAAAACATTAACCACTGAACAACGTAGATACAAAGACATCAAGAATCGGAGTATGAATCTCAACAATGGTGACAAAGAATGTGGTAAAAAAAGTTCATTATTTATTCATGCCGCAGTGCATTCTGGGAGTTCTGGATGAGATTTGTAATTTGTTAATACCCAGCATGCATTGCAGCATGAAGTTTTTCATTTTATTGTCACCATCATTGTGATTCATACTCTGATTCTTGATGTTTGAGTGTCTACATTATATTGCAGTTAATCTGTGTCAGTGTTTAAAAATGGTTCAGAATGAAGAACTGCTATGAGATGGCTGGATCTTATACTACAGTATCATATTATCGACAGAAATAAATATTTCTAGTAAGAAATCACTAAATAAATTATTTTTATTTTAATAAAGTGCTATTTGAAGGTATATCCTAACAACCATTATAATCATAGAAATGCACTAGTCCACAAAAAAAAAAACATGTTTTTAACACATGCAATTATAACAACCAAAAAAGCTGAAAAGGTAAGATTAAGACCCAAGAGTCTAATTAAAACAACCACTGATCACAATAACGGTGACGGTAACACTTTAGAATACTGTATCTTACTTACTGTATAACTAATAAGGAATTACTGCAGAATTAATCGTTAGTTCTTCATTTACACTCAAGTCACTACTATTAAACTACTATGGAATATGTGTGAACTAATCAGTATGTCATAGCGGTTTTTAATTATGTTAAGTAACTATTAGTTAATCAGTAACTAATCAATTCAGTCATGCCTCCTGAAGAACTACGATTAAGTAACTACTAATTCCGCTTTAGGAGGAATAACTATTAAGTAACTATTAATGAACTGTGATGCTCAGTATCAGGTTATGGCCTGTCTTCTTCTTTAATACTAATGTTACTAATGATTTACTTAGATTTATGCCTACTATACTGATCACATTCAGGTTAAAGTTTGAGCACACACATGTAATATCTGTGAGTTTTGTAATATCTCCCGCTTTGTAAGAGAGATGGGACTGGGGGTTTCCAACTGTCAGCAGAAAGGTGCATTGCTCTCGGATTTTAACAATGCGCTGTCGACACTTAAACTAAACACTGTAGATACAACATTAATTAACTGTAAAAGTACAAGAACGTTGCGTCTCAAAGCTGCAATACATTTTTATTCATCATTTAACGTTATGTTTTTAAAAAGAATTGTGAATTCCTCTTGTTTTTCCTTGTGCTCGACCATTTCCGTGGATGGCGCTTGAGTGTTAGTTTTTTTTATTCAAGTGTTGTCTGCATTGCAACCAGAAAATCAGGTGGAGCCATGACCTGCCAATACCTCAGGTAGATGTTTATGGCCATATATATATTTTGCACAGCAAAATCCCCTGTGTTAAATACACACTGTGGGTGTATATATAATCCACTCCCAGATGGGTGTGTATAAAGACTGGTGTTAAAATTTAACACTGAAGCAGTGTTGAAGTTAATGAGATAATGAAGTGATGATTAAGACATTAATGGTGAACACCTGCTGGTCATTCTGTGTCAAATCAACCTTAATTTTAGAATTTTCCCTGTCTTTAATGTTTTTATTTTGATGACTCTTTTTCTGGATAAAGTAATACTAAAATAATGCAGAAAGACAAAATATTTAAATGTAATAGATGAAATAGTTAAATAAACACTATCATCATCTCTGTTTGAAAACTAAAATTACAACTTGCTTGCAGAGGTACATGGATGATAAGTTTAACTTCGATACAACTGCTGTAAATCTGGTTAATAAAGTTAGTCACCATTGCTCCGATTAGTGTTTCCTTTAGTTGGGTACTTGGGTCTTAAAGTTTATTGTTAGTTTTTTTCTGCTCATTGTGGCAGTGTGTTTATTAAACACATCTATTAAAGCAGAGAAAGATGAGAGAAATGAAGTCTAGAACTGTTACAATGTTAATTATTATGAAAACATAAGTGTTGTGATTCAATGTTCTCATACAAAAAAATAATCACTGTATATAAGTGTAAAATTTTATATTTGGTCCACCCCATGAAATCCATATAGCCTTAAGAGTTAATATTTTTCACCGAAATCTAATCTGTGGTGTCAGACAGACACACTAAGACATCAACAATCAGCCTATAAAACACATCAACAATCAGCCTATAAAACACAATCATGGTGACAATCTGTTGATTGTCACCATGATTGTGTTTTATAGGCTGACTACAGTAAGTAACAAAGCTTCATGCCGCAATGCATGCTGGGTACCAGGATTGTAGAAAACTCATTCATAACTCCCATCATGCATTGTGACATGACAAAATTGTGCAAATTTCTTACCATTTACTCTCACCCTTGTTGAGATTTGTATCAGAATTTATGATGTCTCTCTTAAGAAAAAAAAAAAAAAAAAAAAAACCTAAAGCATTACAGCAGTCTTATTCAGAACAGTGTCTTTCATAGAGCATGTTTGTATTTGCATTGTTGTCTTTATCATTTATTTGTGATCAAATGTTTTAATGATTGGTAAAGAATAAAATTAATAACCAATCACAGATGCTATGAAAAGTTTTCCCTCTACATCAAGCAATGAACAAGCAGTCTTAATAAAACAATGTTACAATTGTTAAAAGTGGAAAATCAGTTTAGTGAAGGTTAAAGGAAGAATGCCTAACTAAAGGAAACGTTAATCACAATAATGGTTACTTCAAATGAACCCATAACAAACACAAACTTATTAATGTGATACATTCTGTGATTACATCACATCAGAAAGAAGATTTGTCTACTAAATCACGTGTGTGGATGCTTGTATTTTGTTCTGACAGTTGTTTAGAAGTTAAACTTATCATCCCGGTTTAGAAAATAACGCTGCAAGTTATAATTTTAGTTTTTTTAACAGAGATGATGATAGAGAGGCAAACGTGAAAGATTGCAGCTTTTGGAGTCATACACCCAACAATGTTCATTTAATACTGGGGATTTCGCTGTATTCATCTATTGCATTTTGTCTTTCTTCATAATGTTAGTATTACTTTCTCCAAAAATAAATCGAGGAAAAGTTCGTTGATTTGGCACAGAATGACCAGCGGGTGTTCACCATTAATGTCTTGATCATCACTTCATTGTCTCATTGACTTCAACACTGCTTCAGTGTTGGATTTTGGCACCGGTCTTTGTACGCACCCATCTGGGAGTGGATTGTATGTACACCCACAGTGTTTGTTTGGCACCGGGGATTTTGCTGTGTGTGTGTCTGTTTTTAACAAGCTATTTCACATCACACTATTATAAAGTGATGACAAATGAATTCTGTATTCAAGGCAATGATCAAAGAATTACCACATCATTCTCAAAGAATTACTTTGAACCCATTGATTATTAATAAAGAATTACCACATCATTATCAAGGAATTACTAAGAACCTGGAACAGTATTCTAAAGTGAAAACAATGGGAACCCATTGATAATTATTGTAGAATTACCACATAATTCTCAAATAATTACTTTATTAATTAATAGTGGGTTTGAAGTAATTATTTGAGAATTATGTGGTAATTCTTAATTGTCAATGGGTTCCCATTGTTTTCACTTTAGAATACTGTTCCAGGTTCTTAGTAATTCCTTGATAACGATGTGGTAATTCTACATTAATTATCAATGGGTTTAAAGTAATTATTTGATCATTGCCTTAAATACAGAATTCTTTGTCATCACTTTTTAATAGTGATGTGAAATATCTTGAGTAAAAACAGACACACACACACACAAAAAAATATATAAGGCCATAAACATACATGAGGTATTGGCAGGTCATGGCTCCATCTAAGTAAATCAACTAACATTAGTAGTAAAGAAGAAGACAGGCAATAACCTGATACTGAGCATCACAGTTCATTAATAGTTACTTAATAGTTATTCCTCCTGACGCGGAATTAGTAGTTACTTAATCGTAGTTCTTCAGGAGGCATGACTGAATTGATAAGTTACTGATTAGTTAATAGTTACTTAACATAATTAAAAACCGCTATGACATACTGATTAATTAAAACATATTCCTTAGTAGTTAATAGTAGTTACTTGAGTGTTAATGAAGAACTAACGAATAATTCTGCAGTAATTCCTTATTAGTTATACAGTAAGTAAGATACAGTATTCTAAAGTGTTACCGAATGCTCCTGTAAGCATTTTAAGCAGAGTTGGGCACTTTTGCATGAAAAGTCACATTACAGCTTGAAACGTTGATTTTTCACTCTAAACTGCTTTTCTGAGCTGGAAATGCCTTTAAACGACTTGTTTCATCGTTAGAATGCTCCTGTAAGCATTTTAAGCAGAGTTGGGCAATTTTGCATGAAAAGTCACATTTCAGCTTGAAACGTTGATTTTTCACTCTAAACTGCTTTTCAGAGCTGGAAATGCCTTTAAACGATTTGTTTAGAATGCTCCTGTAAGCATTTTAAGCAGAGTTGTGCACTTTTGCATGAAAAGTCACATTCATGCTTGAAATGTTGATTTTTCACTCTAAACTGCTTTTCTGAGCTGGAAATGCCTTTAAACGACTTGTTTCATCGTTAGAATGCTCCTGTAAGCATTTTAAGCAGAGTTGTGCACTTTTGCATGAAAAGTCACATTCATGCTTGAAATGTTGATTTTTCACTCTAAACTGCTTTTCTGAGCTGGAAATGCCTTTAAACGACTTGTTTCATCGTTAGAATGCTCCTGTAAGCATTTTAAGCAGAGTTGGGCACTTTTGCATGAAAAGTCACATTCATGCTTGAAATGTTGATTTTTCACTCTAAACTGCTTTTCTGAGCTGGAAATGCCTTTAAACGACTTGTTTCATCGTTAGAATGCTCCTGTAAGCATTTTAAGCAGAGTTGGGCACTTTTGCATGAAAAGTCACATTTCAGCTTGAAACGTTGATTTTTCACTCTAAACTGCTTTTCTGAGCTGAAAATGCATTTAAACGACTTGTTTCATCGTTGGAATGCTCGTGTAAGCATTTTAAGCAGAGTTGGGCACTTTTGCATGAAAAGTCACATTTCAGCTTGAAACGTTGATTTTTCACTCTAAACTGCTTTTCTGAGCTGGAAATGTCTTTAAACGACTTGTTTCATCATCAGAATGCTCCTGTAAGCATTTTAAGCAGAGTTGTGCACTTTTGCATGAAAAGTCACATTTCAGCTTGAAACGTTGATTTTTCACTCTAAACAGCTTTTCTGAGCTGGAAATGCCTTTAAAGGACTTGTCTCATCGTTAGAATGCTCCTGTAAGCATTTTAAGCAGAGTTGTGCACTTTTGCATGAAAAGTCACATTTCAGCCTGAAACGTTGATTTTTCACTCTAAACTGCTTTTCTGAGCTGGAAATCACTTTAAACGGCTTGTTTCATCGTTAGAATGCTCCTGTAAGCATTTTAAGCAGAGTTGTGCACTTTTGCATGAAAAGTCACATTTCAGCCTGAAACGTTGATTTTTCACTCTAAACTGCTTTTCTGAGCTGGAAATCACTTTAAACGGCTTGTTTCATCGTTAGAATGCTCCTGTAAGCATTTTAAGCAGAGTTGTGCACTTTTGCATGAAAAGTCACATTTCAGCCTGAAACGTTGATTTTTCACTCTAAACTGCTTTTCTGAGCTGGAAATCACTTTAAACGGCTTGTTTCATCGTTAGAATGCTCCTGTAAGCATTTTAAGCAGAGTTGTGCACTTTTGCATGAAAAGTCACATTTCAGCCTGAAACGTTGATTTTTCACTCTAAACTGCTTTTCTGAGCTGGAAATCACTTTAAACGGCTTGTTTCATCGTTAGAATGCTCATGTAAGCATTTTAAGCAGAGTTGTGCACTTTTGCATGAAAAGTCACATTTCAGCCTGAAACGTTGTTTTTTCACTCTAAATGCTTTTCTGAGCTGGAAATCACTTTAAACGGCTTGTTTCATCGTTAGAATGCTCCTGTAAGCATTTTAAGCAGAGTTGTGCACTTTTGCATGAAAAGTCACATTTCAGCCTGAAACGTTGATTTTTCACTCTAAACTGCTTTTCTGAGCTGGAAATCACTTTAAACGGCTTGTTTCATCGTTAGAATGCTCCTGTAAGCATTTTAAGCAGAGTTGTGCACTTTTGCATGAAAAGTCACATTTCAGCCTGAAACTTTGATTTTTCACTCTAAACTGCTTTTCTGAGCTGGAAATCACTTTAAACGGCGTGTTTCATCGTTAGAATGCTCCTGTAAGCATTTTAAGCAGAGTTGTGCACTTTTGCATGAAAAGTCACATTTCAGCCTGAAACGTTGATTTTTCACTCTAAACTGCTTTTCTGAGCTGGAAATCACTTTAAACGGCTTGTTTCATCGTTAGAATGCTCCTGTAAGCATTTTAAGCAGAGTTGTGCACTTTTGCATGAAAAGTCACATTTCAGCATGAAACGTTGATTTTTCACTCTAAACTGCTTTTCTGAGCTGGAAATCACTTTAAACGGCTTGTTTCCCAGCTAACACACGACGTACTAGTTACGTAATTTATTGGTCATTTTTGGTAATTTCATGACTTACCAGCTTGCAACGTAACTGTTACGTCCTAGGGAGGTAATTTCATTACCATTACAGTACCAAATCACCACGTCGCCAGTACTGACTCCTTACGTCGCAAGATAACCAAGTACGTCCCAGTTACGTAATAAATTTGTACTATTTTGGTATTTTCATAACTTACTGGGAACGTAACTGTTACGTCCCAGGGAGGTAATTTCATTACCTTTACAATTCTACCATAAAGACTCAGAAGGCAAGTGAACGTTTGAATGACATTTATTCCATGTTAAATTAAAAGACAGAAATTGATTCAGTCTCAAAATAAAAGAGATGCTTGAGTCTCATAAGATTTTGGCATATGCCCCGCCTTTCGTCCGGGTCTAGCTGTAGTCCGGCAGATCCTGCCTGATGTTGAAGGCAGGGGCGGAGCCTACCCCCGGACAAAAGAACAGGGAACAACCTGGTGGTGGTGGGGAGGATGGAGGTGAACTTCAGCTACGACACCTACGGGCAGCAGGAGAGAGTGTTAGTTCAGCGTTTAAATAGTCGGCTTTGAGCTGTGATTGGTAAGCCGATTTAATGAATGAATGACGTGGTATTAGAGTCTTCCTGGTAGAACTTACGCTGACGCTTTCATTTCTACCATAAAGACTCAGAAGGCAAGTGAACGTTTGAATGACATTTATTCCATGTTAAATTAAAAGACAGAAATTGATTCAGTCTCAAAATAAAAGAGATGCTTGAGTCTCATAAGATTTTGGCATATGCCCCGCCTTTCGTCCGGGTCTAGCTGTAGTCCGGCAGATCCTGCCTGATGTTGAAGGCAGGGGCGGAGCCTACCCCCAAAAGTGAAATGGATCAACTGGCTTGATTGCTAGGATATCAAAGAGATGTCAATCCTGAAACAAAAGAAAAATGTTAAGAAGGAATCAGACTTCTTAAGCTACAACAGCTATTTATTGGAACCCCCCAAAAATAAAGCCACGATAGGCATAGGCATTCACTTTAATGTCTGATTCACACAAAAGGAATAGGATAAGAATTACAATATGCTTCGTCGTAAAGTGCCACGGTAGGCTTTACGAAAGGTAGCCCCGATAGGTGATATGTAAAGCCACGATAGGCCACAACGATCGATAGCCCCGATAGGCAATGTGTAAAGCCACGATAGGCCAAAACGATCGATAGCCCAGGTAGGCGATGCGTAAAGCCACATGGATTGATAGCCCCGATAGGCGATATGTAAAGCCACGATAGGCCACAGCAATCGATAGCCCTGATATGCGATGTGTAAAGCCACGTGGATTGTTAGCCCCAAAAGGCGATATGTAAAGCCACAATAGGCCACAGCAATCGATAGCCCTGATAGGCGATGTGTAAAGCCACGTCGATCAATAGCCCCGATAGGCGATGTGTAACACCACGGTAGGCCACATCGATCAATAGCCCCGATAGCCGATATGTAAAGCCACGATTGGCCACTTGATCGACAGCCTCGATAGGCAATGTGTAAAGCCACTATAGGCCACGTTGATTGATAGCCTCGATAGGCAATGTGTAAAGCCACGATAGGCCACGTTGATTGATAGCCCCGATAGGCAATGTGTAAAGCCACGATAGGCCACGTTGATTGATAGCCCCGAAAGGTGATGTGTAAAACCACGATAGGCGATATGTAAAGCCACGTTGATCGATAGCCCCGATAGGCGATGTGTAAAGCCACGATTGGCCACAGCAATCGATAGCCCTGATATGCGATGTGTAAAGCGACGTGGATTGATAGCCCCAAAAGGCGATATGTAAAGCCACAATAGGCCACAGCAATCGATAGCCTCGATAGGCAATGTGTAAAGCCACGATAGGCCACGTTGATTGATAGCCCCGATAGGCAATGTGTAAAGCCACGATAGGCCACGTTGATTGATAGCCCCGATAGGTGATGTGTAAAACCACGATATGCGATATGTAAAGCCACGTTGATCGATAGCCCCGATAAACGATGTGTAAAGCCACGATTGGCCACGTCGATCGATAACCTCGATAGGCGATATGTAAAGCCACGTCGATCGATAGCCCCGATAGGCGATACGTAAAGCCACGATAGGCCACTTGATCGACAGCCTCGATAGGCAATGTGTAGAGCCACGATAGGCCACGTCGATTGATAGCCCCGATAGGCGATGTGTAAAGCCACGTCGATTGATAGCCCCGTTAGGTGATTAGTAAAACCACGATAGGCGATATTTAAAGCCACGTCGATCGATAGCCCCGATGGCGATACGTAAAGCCACGATAGGCCACTTGATTGACAGCCTCGATAGGCAATGTGTAAAGCCACGATAGGCCACGTCGATTAATAGCCCCGATAGGCGGTGTGTAAAGCCACGTCGATCGATAGCCCCGATAGGTGATGTGTAAAACCACGATAAGCGATATGTAAAGCCACGTCGATCGATAGCCCCGATAGGCGATGTGTAAAGCCACCATAGGCCACATCGATCGATAGCCCCGATAGGCGAGAAGGCCGTGGAGAACACTTACAGGGCAACGTTTTGCAATTTAGTGCGAAGACCGCAAAGGGCAAGATACGGGACAATGATATGCTGTATGCAACAAAGACGGTTACGGGGCAACGACTTCCCATGTAGCGTGAAGACCGCGAAGGCAATGATGCGGGGCAACGATATGCTGAATCATAATAAAGGCTGCGGAGGATAGATGCGGGGCACCATATGCAATGTAATAAGTCGGTTGTGGTATCCATGACACAATGTAACCATATGCTGATTAGCGAGAAGGCCATGATACACATCAACAATTTGCAGTATAGCAGTAAGACTGCGAATGCTGGATACAGGCAATGATATGCCACGCAGCAAGGAGGTCACGAGAGCCATGCAATGGGGCAACAATATACCCTATAGTGAGAAAGGCTGCGTATGCTATGTCGGAGGCTGTGATGGAAAGCGGCAATATTCCTATGAACCGCGCTATGCCACAGATAAGTTTAGCGAGAAATGAGACATGGTTGAGTAACCTACACCACCACCAGTATCTGCTGGATCGTACTTTGATCATTATGCAGCTTAAAGCTATAGAAACTGATGAAACGTTGCATTTCAAGTGTATTCACTTTTCAAAGTATTTATGTAGTAAAAGATGGGATTTTGGCTATGGCTTTAAATTTCAAGTGTATTGATGGCAGAAAAAAAAAATTACCTAGGAAAACAGAATCATAACATTAACATGAAATTGATAAAACAAAGAAATTAAGGTTATTGAATTTTAAGATTAATAATTATAGACTAGAAAGATTAGAAAATATGGAAGTAAATTAATCTAAACTGTATGAACTAAATGTGAACGAACAATACGCAATTGAATGCTTAGTGTCTTGACTGGAGTGTTATTAAAATCCTGAAACTACTCGAAGGTGCGGGATCAGGTTATGTCAATAGACCACGATCAATGATAGCCGACACCATCAATTGCCCTTCTCACGCAGAGATTATGAATACTACACAGAAAATGCTTCCAGGATTTGTCTGGAAACATTAGACTTTTGGGTCATTTATTCTGCCGATTATTTTTCGGAGTCATGCTTACTGCGAAAACCCGTAAAGACATGTGATACATGTAAAGTCCTGCACATGCTTGACTTTTAAGCGCTTCTGAAGTTCGCCAGTTATTCGTAACTCGTATTTTAAATGAGATCATGAGGAGCGCGTGATGCGCTGCTCTGTCATGCAGGTGAATGATCTCAGCTTTAGCAGCACGTATAATGAGCATGCATCGTTTCACACAGAGAACTTTAAACGTGCATCTTTCGGCAATTTTACTAGGTTCTTTTTACGGGAGCGATCCCAGAACATTTACGGGATGTGATTGTGTTGACACGGTAGCCTCAAACAATTTTAGAGAACATATTTTAGACCATACTGCGAGTCAGACTTCACCTAAAATCTTTGACAACATGCGATTGACTTGTTTATCCATTAAAGTTTAACTTAATTATGCTGAACATTTTCACATACCATTCTTACATAACCTGCAGTTGCAACACCAATATGCGTAGCATGATTTGCCTCATAAGAACTTTTCAATAAACGAGTAATGCTTTGACTTCGTTGCACCTGAACTTGTAATGCATGTAGCGTGGACTTCGCACTAGGGTGGTTAAAATGCACGCTGGGTTTAAATCAATGAGAGAGAGTTCCATTCCCTGTTACAAGGAAATTTTCAGATCGCTAAGGTATCATTGATGTGCAACAAAGTTTTAAGAGGTTTGCAGACGAAAAATCCGTTGAAGATTGAGAAAGTTATGATATTTTTATTATTAGAAATCAGAGGAAAGTTATATGGATGTCTATGGAATGTGTGTGACCGAAATGCTGCTTATTTACATGTTTTTGCTTATAACTTTCTCATTTTATCAGATATGTTCATGAAATTTTAACAGAAGGTAGAACTTTGTTAGTACTTTCAAATTAAATTATAAACATTTGCTGTTTTAGTCAGAATGGGCATCGGACCCATGTTATTATTTTTAGAATAATGCCTGCAGTGGACCTTCTGACATGACGTTCACTGTAGTCTAAAACAAGAAACGTAATATGCAAATTTTCGCGATTTATTTAAATACAATCTCCTCCATACCATTACCATGTTTCAGCACCAAGATAAAAGATATATATTGTGGTCCATTTACGTTTCATTATTGTCCAGAGTTTAGTGGAAGCACATCGACCGGTTGAAAGTGACACTCAGTTTTAAACCGTTGCTGTGAACTAAAAACACCTCCGAATTGAATACTCAAAATATCAAACGCTTCCGGTGTTCGGACTTGACGTATTTATTGTCGTATTTAGTGAAAACATACTACAACCTTGCGACGATAACTGAATATTGCATGAGACGCATTGTAAAAGTACCGCGCGGGCGGAAGCAGATTTTATTCGATGCGCGTACCCGCGATGTCAGCATTGCTATATTAAATAGAATAAATAAATTGTCACATTCCCAGTACTATCGTGTCGGCAATCTCACGGGCTGCGATATAATGATAAAAAAAATAATTTAATGATGTAACTTACCTCACACCAAATTAAAATGACAGTACATTTAATGCCACAATTCTTATGAAATGCAATCAATTGATTTCAACTGTGACAGCGTTTCCGACGGTCGTCGGACGAAACATTGAATTGTACATTTGACCGACATAACCAGACAATCACTCACAATTTGCGCAAGAAATGCAAGTTGAGCGTTACGACTGCGTGCTTATTCCTGTGTATGCCAATGTGGCCTATCGTCAGTATTGAGCAGGCTGCACGTTAACAGTGAAATTAACAATGACATTAACAACTAAAATAAGACATCCCGTATATTTTGGTCAAAGACCGCAATAACTGACTAATACAGTAGGTAACATTTAATATGTCCCTTAAATTGGTAGGAACAGGTAGGCACATATCGGGAAGGTTGTATAGGATAGACATATTCAGGAAAATTATGTAAAGCAGTGACCTTACCTTGTTTCTTAGGCAGACACATATGATTTTACACCATTTTGTCGTTTACGCATTTTCACCATTTGTTTACAACAAACACGCACAGATAATTAAGACAGTTGCGTTCGGGTCTTTTTGACGTTACTCACGCGTTAATGCCGTGCTGTTGAAACGCGATCGCCTTTCAGGAGGAATAATCCGTAAAAAATATATATATCTTTGCTTTACAGAGCCTTCGTGTGGTGACTCTCGTTTAGATAAGAAGACAAAGATATTTTAGTTAGGAAGACATCACCCTTCGGTGTTTACCATGAACCGTAACTCATCAGGCAATCAATATGATCAGTGACACCTGTTGCGGCCGAACTTCTCAGGCAAACATCAGTGACACCTGTGTAAGCGTCCAGTGAGTTGCTATGGTCGATTACAGTTTACGCTTAACAGGACTGCATTGCATTTTAATCTGTTCATTGAAATGAAACGGCCTCATTCCTTGCGTTTTTGTGCCAAGTTTGCGAGCTTCCCTAAATAAGGGTCTTTGGCAAATATGAGTTGCGTTCGAAGGGACTGGTCAAACACGCCTACCGTAACGTTGCAGTCTGTGAGAACGAGCGGCAAATGAGACGAGTAGCATATCGTGGATGAGAGATCCTGGGAAAAGGTTAAATTGGCACGAAAACATTGCGGGCCGAGTAAACATACCGAATTCACAAATAAGCAGAGGAAAGGCGAGCGTTTTGACATCCGATTCTGCTTGGTACGAGTAACAATCGCTTTGAAAACGTTTGGTTTGCACTAAGCATCGAGCAAACGAACTTCAGCTACGACACCTACGGGCAGCAGGAGAGAGTGTTAGTTCAGCGTTTAAATAGTCGGCATTGAGCTGTGATTGGTAAGCCGATTTAATGAATGAATGACGTGGTATTAGAGTCTTCCTGGTAGAACTTACGCTGACGCTTTCATTTATATAAACATTAATTTCGTTTTCTATTTAAGTTAGCGTATTAAAACTTTTCAGTCTCTAAGTTTCCCTTAAATAAGTCAAAATAGATTAAATACACAAGAACTGCCATTTAAATGGGAAACATGAAACAGCACGCGCCTCCCGCCCAGTTGACCTCAACCAGAGCGCGCGACCGCGCTTGCACAGCAGAACGGTGGCTGACAGGACGCGGTGTTGTTTCTCTGAACTGAGACCCGTTTAAAATACACAAGAACTTATTTTAGTTGCTTAAGAGTTATGAAAACAGCATGTTAACATACTTATTAAGGCTCACAGAATCTCACCCGACAGTATAAACCGCGTTTTATGCTGCACTGACAGTAATGTTCATCTGACAGGAAATTTCATTTTATCAGGTAAGATACTAACTTCACAACAAATAAATCGATTTTTATGAAAACGTGTAGATATTTTTTAACCTTTATTTATTTTATTGTCTTTATTTTAAAGTTTTGTGGGACACGTTTGGCGTTTTGGACCGGTGAAGGTTAGAGCAGCGTTACCCTGGTGTTGTGTCTTGGTATGTAGTTCTTCATCCTGCCGCTAGAGACGCTGAATAGAAAGAGAGAAGTAGGGAGTGACTAAGTGAAGAAGTGTGTACGCGCAGAGTTAACATGTGCTGTTACTGTTCGGAATAAACTACGAGGTCTCTGAAGGAATACTGTGTGTGCTTATTAAGTCCAGATTTAACAAATTGGCGACGAGGATTCTAAGTTACGAGGATTTACTCTACCGACTGATAAACGATGTCGTTGAATGTCTCGCCACCGGCAATGTTCCTGCCCTGCCCAGGTGAACCTATCATGCCATTCGACATGTGGTTGCGCATGTTCGGCAACTATTTGCTGGTTATCAACGCAAGTGGCAATGCATGGCCCGATGCTCGAAAGAGGGCTACATTACTCCATTGTTTAGGCGTCGAGGGCCAACGGATCTTCTACGCACTGCCAGACACTGGTGAGACATATGAAACTGCTGTGGCTGCTTTAAAAAGACATTTCATTCCCAAAGTTAATGTGGTCGTGGAGCGGCATACATTTAGAAAAAGAGTACAAGCTGCACACGAAAACATACAACAGTACGTTGCTGCTTTACATGCGCTCGCCGCTAACTGTGACTTTGGTGATAAAGCGGATGATATGATTCGCGACCAATTGCTGGAACATTTACAAAGTGATGAGATTAGACAGAGATTGTTACTCGAGCTGGACCTGACTTTACAAAAAGCAATCACCCTCGCAACACAGTTAGAAACTGCAGCTGAACACGCAAAGAGAATGACGGCCGATAGAGATGCGTCAGTGCGCGCTGTACAAGTCAAACAACACCATGTGAGAGGGAAACCCCGTTCACGGCCACCCGCTGCTTCTGTTTCGTCTGCCCGTAAGTCATGCTACAGATGTGGTTCAGACAAACACCTAGCTAACTCAGCACATTGCCCTGCTGTAAAAGTTAACTGTAAATTGTGTAACAAGAAGGGACATTTTGCTCGTGTGTGCCGTTCAGCCCCAGCGAGTGATGTACGTGAAGTGCAAGTGGATGACGTCACCGTGCTGTATCTAGAGAATTCTGCCGAAGCACCAAAGAAACTGCATTGCAATGTAACTGTTAGTACTTCAGCTGCTTCATCTGACACCACAGTACAATTTGTTGTGGACACAGGGTCTTCAGTGTCGATATTGCCCGCCCATATTTACAAACGCTACTTCAGTGCCACACAATTATCTACACCTACCACCCGTCTTGTGACTTATACACAGGAATGCATACCTGTACTCGGATGCCTACAAGCACAAGTGCGTGTGTCTAATGCCTCAGCCGCTGCCATTTTTTTCATTGTGGATAAAGGGACTGCTTTGTTAGGCATGGATTTGATTTCTGCCCTGCAACTACAAATTAACAGTGATAATGTCTGCACCTCTGTCATGGCCACCAATACTACACCTCTGACAGATACAGACATAGGATGTGTAAAGAACTTTGTCCACAAGGTTAAAATTAACCCCACAGTAAAACCTGTGCATCAGAAATTACGACGCTTACCTTTTGCAGTCAGAGCTTCTGTTTCAGCTGAATTAGACCGTCTGCTGAAAGCAGGTGTCATTGAACGCGTGGATGCTTCGGCCTGGGTGTCCCCCATCGTGGTTACTGGTAAGAAAACCGGTGGGATCCGAATGTGTGCTGATTTAAGAGAAGTTAACAAAGCTGTCATTACTGACTGTTATCCATTGCCACACATTGATGAAATGCTTACCAGCCTTAGGGGTGCTACAGTATTTTCTACTATTGATTTAGCTAATGCATACTATCAGCTTCCTCTGCATGAAGATAGCAGAGACATTACAGCTTTTATCACTCATGACGGCCTATTCAGATTTTGCAGGGTTCCCTATGGCCTGGCGTCAGCACCCTCCGCTTTCCAAAAGATGATGGCCACCATACTGCAGGGAGTACCAGGTGTCAAAAATTACCTGGATGATCTTATCGTGTATGGAGAAACAGCTGAAGAGCATGACTCGAACCTCACTACTGTGCTACAGAAACTGAAAGAGGCTGGGCTGGTGTTAAATGATAAAAAGTGCAATTTCAGACAGACTTCGCTACGTTTCCTTGGCCACATAATCAGCGCCAATGGAATTTTACCTGACCAGGAGCATTTGGATGCCGTCCGTAAAGCCCCTCCTCCATCTGATGCAGCCTCTCTACAATCATTCCTAGGATTAGTGTCTTGGTACTCAAAATTCCTTCCTGGGTTTGCGACAGTTGTGGCTCCAATGCGTGAGTGTGCTAAAGAAAAAGGACTGTTTTCCTGGACTCCAGCTGCTCAAAGCAGTTTTGATGACATTAAACAGATGCTTGTGTCCAGTCCTGCCCTGGCCATTTATGACCCCACACTCCATTCAGTAATTTCAACAGATGCCAGTGACTATGGGTTGGGTGCAGTGTTTGCCCAAGTACAATCAGATGGCGTCGAAAAACCTGTGGCTTTCGCTTCCCGCACGCTTAGTGATGCTGAAAAAAAATATTCTATAGTGGAGAAGGAGGCCCTGGCATGCGTGTGGGCTACCGAGAAATGGCGAACGTACCTGTGGGGCCATCGCTTTACACTTCGCACAGATCACCAAGCACTCACCACCTTACTTACCACAAAAGGAATGGGGAGAGCTGGAATGCGGATTGCCCGCTGGGCAGCACGTCTGCTCTGTTTTGATTACAACGTTGTTTACCGGCCTGGTTCCCAAAATCACACTGCAGACTGCTTGTCTCGTCTTCCCATGCCAGCACCTGCTGACCCCTCCGCTGATGTGGAGCCTGACATGGTTGCATTGATTTCTTCATCATTATGCTCTCTTTCAGTGTCTGACTTCGAGACGGCCTGTGCTGCTTGCCCTGAGCTAATAAAGCTACGGAGACAAATTACACTTGGCTGGCCATCCTCCATTAAAACAGTGAGTCCAGACTTGATACCTTACTTCAGAGTTAAAGATGAACTTGCAGTGAAAGATGATTTCATTTTCAGAGGAACAAGGTTGTTAGTCCCTGTAGCCTTACGACACACATTAATTTCCTTGGCACATGAGGCTCACCAAGGAGTCGTCCGCACAAAACAGAGATTGCGGGACCTCTACTGGTGGCCGCAGATGGACTCTCAGGTTCAGTCAACTATTTCTACATGCATTCCCTGCCAGTCCAATGACAAAACTGCTGTGACGCATCCAGCACCTCTTCTGCCAGTTCAGTTTCCTGAGGGCCCATGGAAAAAACTTGGTCTAGATATTGTCGGGCCTTTTGAAACGGCTACGCCTGCTTGCAGATTTATCATAACCCTCACAGACTATCACTCTAAGTGGCCTGAACTTGCATTTGCTAGAAGTACAACTGCTGAGGATGTTATAAAATTTCTGAGTACTACCTTTAGTCGTCATGGCAACCCAGAGTGCATCGTTACGGACAATGGTAGTCAGTTCACCTCAGCTGTCTTTGCTGAGTTTTTGAAGGAAAGAGAAATACAACACATTCATACATCTGTGTACTATCCTGCCTCTAACGGTGCTGTTGAAAGATTTCATCGTGCATTGAAAGGTTGCATTCAGACAGCAATTCAGCAATCACAACCATGGAACAGAGCTGTCACAGAGTGGCTTCAAGTGTACCGGGCAACTCCTCATGCCACTACGGGCGTGTCACCATATGAACTGCTGTACGGAAGAAAGATGAGAACCAAGCTTAACATTCTGCCTTTGCATGGTGAGGGTAATCGTGATCTTTCTGCTGTCTGTGAGAATGTGAAAAGAAATCAGGACAAAATGAAACTATACACTGACCGCAAACGCGGTGCTTGCAATCCTCTCTTTGATGTGGGAGGGAGAGTGAGGATAAGACTTCCTCGTGCAACCCCGAAAGGTCATCCCAGATACTCTGCTCCTGTAAGAGTAGAAAAGAGAGTAGGACATAACACTTTTCTACTCAGTGATGGAAAAAAGTGGAATGCTGCCCATCTGGCATACTCACCTGGACTGATGGACTGTGCCAGTAACGCATTACAGCAAACACACAAAACTACACACAGTTCTGTGAAAGTCTCACGTATGAAGCGTAAGCCTACTTGGCACAAAGACTATGTGATCAGATAGATAGGACTGTTTTACATTTAAGTTGCACAAGGTATTGCTCTCAAAGAAAAGTAAACAGTTGTTGATGAGTTTTGCACTTAATGAGTTTTGCACTTGTTCACAAAGAATGATAAAACAATGAAGTTGAGTAGGTTAAAGTGTCAATTTACTGTTTTGCTAACAGTTTATGTATACATGAGTTTTAAAACAACCTATACATTATTGTTTATTATACAATGAAAATGTATGCAGTGTTACCATATGGTTGCTTAGGTTGTTATAACTGCTTTACTCAGAGTACATGTTTCCTGGTTAAGTTAAAAGAAATGTTTTTACAAAAAGGGGAAATGTTGTGTCTTGGTATGTAGTTCTTCATCCTGCCGCTAGAGACGCTGAATAGAAAGAGAGAAGTAGGGAGTGACTGAGTGAAGAAGTGTGTACGCGCAGAGTTAACATGTGCTGTTACTGTTCGGAATAAACTACGAGGTCTCTGAAGGAATACTGTGTGTGCTTATTAAGTCCAGATTTAACACCTGGCAACCGGAACATGAAGAGGACCGCGCGCTCTCTCTCCGTCTGACAAAACTACGCCTGCAGAATTCAGAAATTACATTTTAAATGAACTTATATGGAGAATCCATTTAAATGTTCATTTTAACATATGTTTATTTAAATGTTTGTAATGTTCATGTTCAATAAATGAAGTATTCAAGCTCTGAGTCTGTCATTCATATGTTATGGTAACTCTTTTAGTAATGGGCAAATAAGGACAAGTTAAATTAGTTATACTGCAGATGTCCGCCCAAAGAATATTAAATAAACGATTTAAATTACTAACTGGTTACTAACATAAAACTTTTAATCCATTACGTTGTCACGACGTGCCCACGACAGGAAGATTACATTGCAAAGTTACGTGCAGGCGACGGATCCAGGAATTTCACTTTTCCGGTCGCCACGACGTAACTCGGTTCGTCGCCACGACGTAAGTTTGGTCATCATATTACGTCGACGTTACGTAACAGTTACGTATTTGTGTTAGCTGGGTTCATCGTTAGAATGCTCCTGTAAGCATTTTAAGCAGAGTTGTGCACTTTTGCATAAAAAGTCACATTTCAGCCTGAAACGTTGATTTTTCACTCTAAACTGCTTTTCTGAGCTGGAAATCACTTTAAACGGCTTGTTTCATCGTTAGAATGCTCCTGTAAGCATTTTAAGCAGAGTTGTGCACTTTTGCATAAAAAGTCACATTTCAGCCTGAAACGTTGATTTTTCACTCTAAACTGCTTTTCTGAGCTGGAAATCACTTTAAAAGGCTTGTTTCATCGTTGGAATGCTCCTGTAAGCATTTTAAGCAGAGTTGTGCACTTTTGCATGAAAAGTCACATTTCAGCCTGAAACGTTGATTTTTCACTCTAAACTGCTTTTCTGAGCTGGAAATCACTTTAAACGGCTTGTTTCATCGTTAGAATGCTCCTGTAAGCATTTTAAGCAGAGTTGTGCACTTTTGCATGAAAAGTCACATTTCAGCCTGAAACGTTGATTTCCCTGCAAGTAAGCTTACGATGGGCCTGTATGGGCATAGCCTTAGGGCCCCGCACAGGTTTGCTCACTGGCGAAACGTTGGCCCCTTAGCGCTGGCCCTGCATGGGCAGCCCTCACTTAGCCCCCAGGAAGCCCTCACATAGAGAAATCCCCAGAGTTAAATGAACACTGCTGGATGTATATATTGTCCAATCTTACAGAGTGTTAAAAAGTAACAATGAAGCAGAATTAAAACCGCTGTTATCCTCTCTCTCACCATCTCTGTCTGAAATCTAAAATTGCATTTTACATCTTACTTGTAGAGTCATTTTCTAACTTTAGATTGAGATTTTGTTTCATTTAAAGTCACCATTATTGTGATCAGTGTTTGATTTAGTTAAAGTTGACTCTTGCCTTGCTCAGTCGTTTGATTGCTATAACTTTGTGTGTTTAAGACATGTTTGTTATGGCAGCATGCGATCCTTTGGTGGTGGTCAGTTCAGTAAATAAAGTCTGAACATCATCATTTAAAAACTTGTGTATTAATTTCTTGTTTGCACACTTATCAGAAGGATCTTTCTCTGACAATGTGATACTATAGTATGAGATCGAGCTCTCTCCCAGCAGTTTGTCTTTCTGAAGAATTTTGAAACACTGACACTTAAAATTAACTGCTTTACAATGTAGACACACAAATATCAAGAATCAGAGTATGAATCACAATGATGGTGACAATAAAACGAAAAGCTTCATGCTGCAATGCATGCTGGGTATCAACAAATTACAAATGTCATCCAGAACTCCCAGAATGCACTGCGGCATGAATAAATAATAACCTTTTTTACCATTTTCTTTGTCACCACTGCTGAGACTCACACTCAGACTCCCGACGTCTGTGCATCTACATTGTGCAGTGGTTAATGTTTATGTGCAAACTATCAAAATCCTTCAGAATGACAAACTGCTATGAGAGTTCTGGACCTTGCGCTGTAGTATTTCATTGTTAACGGAAAATTATGCTTCTGATGAGGGGGGAAACTATATTAATAAATCTATTCATTAAAAGATTATGTTTGACAATGTTTATGTATCAACCATCAATATTCAATTACAATTGCCTTTTCTTTGCTATAACATGTGTTTTAAACACACTTAGATATAGCAGTTAGAAAACACCAACAAGCCAACGGTCAAGAGTCAAAGTCCAACCAAAACAACCACTGATCACAACTATGGTGACTCCAAATGAAACAGCCAACATCTTGACATAGGTTAAGAAAATGACTCTACAAGATGTGAAATGCAATTTTGGATATCAGACGGAGATTTTGAGAAAGAGGATAACAAAGCTTTTGGTTCTGCTTCATTGTTGCTTTTTAACACTCTGTAAGATGGGACAGTATATACATCCAGCAGTTTTTATTTAACTCTGGGGATTTTTCTGTATGAGGGCTTCCTGGGGGCTAAGTGAGGGCTGCCTGCGCAGGGCCAACGCTAAAGGGCCAACGTTTTGCCAATGAGCAAACCTGCGCGGGGCCCTTAGACTAGCCCTAAGTGGGCCCATAAAGGGCCATTGTAGGCTTACTTGCAGGGTTTTCACTCTAAACTGCTTTTCTGAGCTGGAAATCACGTTAAACGGCTTGTTTCATCGTTAGAATGCTCCTGTAAGCATTTTAAGCAGAGTTGTGCACTTTTGCATGAAAAGTCACATTTCAGCCTGAAACGTTGATTTTTCACTCTAAACTGCTTTTCTGAGCTGGACATCACTTTAAACGGCTTGTTTCATCGTTAGAATGCTCCTGTAAGCATTTTAAGCAGAGTTGTGCACTTTTGCATGAAAAGTCACATTTCAGCCTGAAACGTTGATTTTTCACTCTAAACTGCTTTTCTGAGCTGGAAATCACTTTAAACGGCTTGTTTCATCGTTAGAATGCTCCTGTAAGCATTTTAAGCAGAGTTGTGCACTTTTGCATGAAAACTCACATTTCAGCCTGAAACGTTGATTTTTCACTCTAAACTGCTTTTCTGAGCTGGAAATCACTTTAAACGGCTTGTTTCATCGTTAGAATGCTCCTGTAAGCATTTTAAGCAGAGTTGTGCACTTTTGCATGAAAAGTCACATTTCAGCCTGAAACATTGATTTTTCACTCTAAACTGCTTTTCTGAGCTGGAAATCACTTTAAACGGCTTGTTTCATCGTTAGAATGCTCCTGTAAGCATTTTAAGCAGAGTTGTGCACTTTTGCATGAAAAGTCACATTTCAGCCTGAAACGTTGATTTTTCACTCTAAACTGCTTTTCTGAGCTGGAAATCACTTTAAACGGCTTGTTTCATCGTTAGAATGCGCCTGTAAGCATTTTAAGCAGAGTTGTGCACTTTTGCATGAAAAGACACATTTCAGCCTGAAACGTTGATTTTTCACTCTAAACTGCTTTTCTGAGCTGGAAATCACTTTAAACGGCTTGTTTCATCGTTAGAATGCTCCTGTAAGCATTTTAAGCAGAGTTGTGCACTTTTGCATGAAAAGTCACATTTCAGCCTGAAACGTTGATTTTTCACTCTAAACTGCTTTTCTGAGCTGGAAATCACTTTAAACGGCTTGTTTCATCGTTAGAATGCTCCTGTAAGCATTTTAAGCAGAGTTGTGCACTTTTGCATGAAAAGTCACATTTCAGCCTGAAACGTTGATTTTTCACTCTAAACTGCTTTTCTGAGCTGGAAATCACTTTAAACGGCTTGTTTCATCGTTAGAATGCTCCTGTAAGCATTTTAAGCAGAGTTGTGCACTTTTGCATGAAAAGTCACATTTCAGCCTGAAACGTTGATTTTTCACTCTAAACTGCTTTTCTGAGCTGGAAATCACTTTAAACGGCTTGTTTCATCGTTAGAATGCTCCTGTAAGCATTTTAAGCAGAGTTGTGCACTTTTGCATGAAAAGTCACATTTCAGCCTGAAACGTTGATTTTTCACTCTAAACTGCTTTTCTGAGCTGGAAATCACTTTAAACGGCTTAGAATGCTCCTGTAAGCATTTTAAGCAGAGTTGTGCACTTTTGCATGAAAAGTCACATTTCAGCCTGAAACGTTGATTTTTCACTCTAAACTGCTTTTCTGAGCTGGAAATCACTTTAAACGGCTTGTTTCATCGTTAGAATGCTCCTGTAAGCATTTTAAGCAGAGTTGTGCACTTTTGCATGAAAAGTCACATTTCAGCCTGAAACGTTGATTTTTCACTCTAAACTGCTTTTCTGAGCTGGAAATCACTTTAAACGGCTTGTTTCATCGTTAGAATGCTCCTGTAAGCATTTTAAGCAGAGTTGTGCACTTTTGCATGAAAAGTCACATTTCAGCCTGAAACGTTGATTTTTCACTCTAAACTGCTTTTCTGAGCTGGAAATCACTTTAAACGGCTTAGAATGCTCCTGTAAGCATTTTAAGCAGAGTTGTGCACTTTTGCATGAAAAGTCACATTTCAGCCTGAAACGTTGATTTTTCACTCTAAACTGCTTTTCTGAGCTGGAAATCACTTTTAACAGCTTAGAATGCTCCTGTAAGCATTTTAAGCAGAGTTGTGCACTTTTGCATGAAAAGTCACATTTCAGCCTGAAACGTTGATTTTTCACTCTAAACTGCTTTTCTGAGCTGGAAATCACTTTAAACGGCTTGTTTCATCGTTAGAATGCTCCTGTAAGCATTTTAAGCAGAGTTGTGCACTTTTGCATGAAAAGTCACATTTCAGCCTGAAACGTTGATTTTTCACTCTAAACTGCTTTTCTGAGCTGGAAATCACTTTAAACGGCTTGTTTCATCGTTAGAATGCTCCTGTAAGCATTTTAAGCAGAGTTGTGCACTTTTGCATGAAAAGTCACATTTCAGCCTGAAACGTTGATTTTTCACTCTAAACTGCTTTTCTGAGCTGGAAATCACTTTAAACGGCTTAGAATGCTCCTGTAAGCATTTTAAGCAGAGTTGTGCACTTTTGCATGAAAAGTCACATTTCAGCCTGAAACGTTGATTTTTCACTCTAAACTGCTTTTCTGAGCTGGAAATCACTTTAAACGGCTTGTTTCATCGTTAGAATGCTCCTGTAAGCATTTTAAGCAGAGTTGTGCACTTTTGCATGAAAAGTCACATTTCAGCCTGAAACGTTGATTTTTCACTCTAAACTGCTTTTCTGAGCTGGAAATCACTTTAAACGGCTTGTTTCATCGTTAGAATGCTCCTGTAAGCATTTTAAGCAGAGTTGTGCACTTTTGCATGAAAAGTCACATTTCAGCCTGAAACGTTGATTTTTCACTCTAAACTGCTTTTCTGAGCTGGAAATCACTTTTAACAGCTTAGAATGCTCCTGTAAGCATTTTAAGCAGAGTTGTGCACTTTTGCATGAAAAGTCACATTTCAGCCTGAAACGTTGATTTTTCACTCTAAACTGCTTTTCTGAGCTGGAAATCACTTTAAACGGCTTAGAATGCTCCTGTAAGCATTTTAAGCAGAGTTGTGCACTTTTGCATGAAAAGTCACATTTCAGCCTGAAACGTTGATTTTTCACTCTAAACTGCTTTTCTGAGCTGGAAATCACTTTAAACGGCTTGTTTCATCGTTAGAATGCTCCTGTAAGCATTTTAAGCAGAGTTGTGCACTTTTGCATGAAAAGTCACATTTCAGCCTGAAACGTTGATTTTTCACTCTAAACTGCTTTTCTGAGCTGGAAATCACTTTTAACAGCTTAGAATGCTCCTGTAAGCATTTTAAGCAGAGTTGTGCACTTTTGCATGAAAAGTCACATTTCAGCCTGAAACGTTGATTTTTCACTCTAAACTGCTTTTCTGAGCTGGAAATCACTTTAAACGGCTTAGAATGCTCCTGTAAGCATTTTAAGCAGAGTTGTGCACTTTTGCATGAAAAGTCACATTTCAGCCTGAAACGTTGATTTTTCACTCTAAACTGCTTTTCTGAGCTGGAAATCACTTTAAACGGCTTGTTTCATCGTTAGAATGCTCCTGTAAGCATTTTAAGCAGAGTTGTGCACTTTTGCATGAAAAGTCACATTTCAGCCTGAAACGTTGATTTTTCACTCTAAACTGCTTTTCTGAGCTGGAAATCACTTTTAACAGCTTAGAATGCTCCTGTAAGCATTTTAAGCAGAGTTGTGCACTTTTGCATGAAAAGTCACATTTCAGCCTGAAACGTTGATTTTTCACTCTAAACTGCTTTTCTGAGCTGGAAATCACTTTAAACGGCTTAGAATGCTCCTGTAAGCATTTTAAGCAGAGTTGTGCACTTTTGCATGAAAAGTCACATTTCAGCCTGAAACGTTGATTTTTCACTCTAAACTGCTTTTCTGAGCTGGAAATCACTTTAAACGGCTTAGAATGCTCCTGTAAGCATTTTAAGCAGAGTTGTGCACTTTTGCATGAAAAGTCACATTTCAGCCTGAAACGTTGATTTTTCACTCTAAACTGCTTTTCTGAGCTGGAAATCACTTTAAACGGCTTGTTTCATCGTTAGAATGCTCCTGTAAGCATTTTAAGCAGAGTTGTGCACTTTTGCATGAAAAGTCACATTTCAGCCTGAAACGTTGATTTTTCACTCTAAACTGCTTTTCTGAGCTGGAAATCACTTTTAACAGCTTAGAATGCTCCTGTAAGCATTTTAAGCAGAGTTGTGCACTTTTGCATGAAAAGTCACATTTCAGCCTGAAACGTTGATTTTTCACTCTAAACTGCTTTTCTGAGCTGGAAATCACTTTAAACGGCTTGTTTCATCGTTAGAATGCTCCTGTAAGCATTTTAAGCAGAGTTGTGCACTTTTGCATGAAAAGTCACATTTCAGCCTGAAACGTTGATTTTTCACTCTAAACTGCTTTTCTGAGCTGGAAATCACTTTAAACGGCTTAGAATGCTCCTGTAAGCATTTTAAGCAGAGTTGTGCACTTTTGCATGAAAAGTCACATTTCAGCCTGAAACGTTGATTTTTCACTCTAAACTGCTTTTCTGAGCTGGAAATCACTTTTAACAGCTTAGAATGCTCCTGTAAGCATTTTAAGCAGAGTTGTGCACTTTTGCATGAAAAGTCACATTTCAGCCTGAAACGTTGATTTTTCACTCTAAACTGCTTTTCTGAGCTGGAAATCACTTTTAAAACGGCTTAGAATGCTCCTGTAAGCATTTTAAGCAGAGTTGTGCACTTTTGCATGAAAAGTCACATTTCAGCCTGAAACGTTGATTTTTCACTCTAAACTGCTTTTCTGAGCTGGAAATCACTTTAAACGGCTTAGAATGCTCCTGTAAGCATTTTAAGCAGAGTTGTGCACTTTTGCATGAAAAGTCACATTTCAGCCTGAAACGTTGATTTTTCACTCTAAACTGCTTTTCTGAGCTGGAAATCACTTTAAACGGCTTGTTTCATCGTTAGAATGCTCCTGTAAGCATTTTAAGCAGAGTTGTGCACTTTTGCATGAAAAGTCACATTTCAGCCTGAAACGTTGATTTTTCACTCTAAACTGCTTTTCTGAGCTGGAAATCACTTTTAACAGCTTAGAATGCTCCTGTAAGCATTTTAAGCAGAGTTGTGCACTTTTGCATGAAAAGTCACATTTCAGCCTGAAACGTTGATTTTTCACTCTAAACTGCTTTTCTGAGCTGGAAATCACTTTAAACGGCTTGTTTCATCGTTAGAATGCTCCTGTAAGCATTTTAAGCAGAGTTGTGCACTTTTGCATGAAAAGTCACATTTCAGCCTGAAACGTTGATTTTTCACTCTAAACTGCTTTTCTGAGCTGGAAATCACTTTAAACGGCTTAGAATGCTCCTGTAAGCATTTTAAGCAGAGTTGTGCACTTTTGCATGAAAAGTCACATTTCAGCCTGAAACGTTGATTTTTCACTCTAAACTGCTTTTCTGAGCTGGAAATCACTTTAAACGGCTTGTTTCATCGTTAGAATGCTCCTGTAAGCATTTTAAGCAGAGTTGTGCACTTTTGCATGAAAAGTCACATTTCAGCCTGAAACGTTGATTTTTCACTCTAAACTGCTTTTCTGAGCTGGAAATCACTTTAAACGGCTTAGAATGCTCCTGTAAGCATTTTAAGCAGAGTTGTGCACTTTTGCATGAAAAGTCACATTTCAGCCTGAAACGTTGATTTTTCACTCTAAACTGCTTTTCTGAGCTGGAAATCACTTTTAACAGCTTAGAATGCTCCTGTAAGCATTTTAAGCAGAGTTGTGCACTTTTGCATGAAAAGTCACATTTCAGCCTGAAACGTTGATTTTTCACTCTAAACTGCTTTTCTGAGCTGGAAATCACTTTAAACGGCTTGTTTCATCGTTAGAATGCTCCTGTAAGCATTTTAAGCAGAGTTGTGCACTTTTGCATGAAAAGTCACATTTCAGCCTGAAACGTTGATTTTTCACTCTAAACTGCTTTTCTGAGCTGGAAATCACTTTAAACGGCTTAGAATGCTCCTGTAAGCATTTTAAGCAGAGTTGTGCACTTTTGCATGAAAAGTCACATTTCAGCCTGAAACGTTGATTTTTCACTCTAAACTGCTTTTCTGAGCTGGAAATCACTTTAAACGGCTTGTTTCATCGTTAGAATGCTCCTGTAAGCATTTTAAGCAGAGTTGTGCACTTTTGCATGAAAAGTCACATTTCAGCCTGAAACGTTGATTTTTCACTCTAAACTGCTTTTCTGAGCTGGAAATCACTTTTAACAGCTTAGAATGCTCCTGTAAGCATTTTAAGCAGAGTTGTGCACTTTTGCATGAAAAGTCACATTTCAGCCTGAAACGTTGATTTTTCACTCTAAACTGCTTTTCTGAGCTGGAAATCACTTTAAACGGCTTGTTTCATCGTTAGAATGCTCCTGTAAGCATTTTAAGCAGAGTTGTGCACTTTTGCATGAAAAGTCACATTTCAGCCTGAAACGTTGATTTTTCACTCTAAACTGCTTTTCTGAGCTGGAAATCACTTTAAACGGCTTAGAATGCTCCTGTAAGCATTTTAAGCAGAGTTGTGCACTTTTGCATGAAAAGTCACATTTCAGCCTGAAACGTTGATTTTTCACTCTAAACTGCTTTTCTGAGCTGGAAATCACTTTTAACAGCTTAGAATGCTCCTGTAAGCATTTTAAGCAGAGTTGTGCACTTTTGCATGAAAAGTCACATTTCAGCCTGAAACGTTGATTTTTCACTCTAAACTGCTTTTCTGAGCTGGAAATCACTTTAAACGGCTTGTTTCATCGTTAGAATGCTCCTGTAAGCATTTTAAGCAGAGTTGTGCACTTTTGCATGAAAAGTCACATTTCAGCCTGAAACGTTGATTTTTCACTCTAAACTGCTTTTCTGAGCTGGAAATCACTTTTAACAGCTTAGAATGCTCCTGTAAGCATTTTAAGCAGAGTTGTGCACTTTTGCATGAAAAGTCACATTTCAGCCTGAAACGTTGATTTTTCACTCTAAACTGCTTTTCTGAGCTGGAAATCACTTTAAACGGCTTAGAATGCTCCTGTAAGCATTTTAAGCAGAGTTGTGCACTTTTGCATGAAAAGTCACATTTCAGCCTGAAACGTTGATTTTTCACTCTAAACTGCTTTTCTGAGCTGGAAATCACTTTTAACAGCTTAGAATGCTCCTGTAAGCATTTTAAGCAGAGTTGTGCACTTTTGCATGAAAAGTCACATTTCAGCCTGAAACGTTGATTTTTCACTCTAAACTGCTTTTCTGAGCTGGAAATCACTTTAAACGGCTTGTTTCATCGTTAGAATGCTCCTGTAAGCATTTTAAGCAGAGTTGTGCACTTTTGCATGAAAAGTCACATTTCAGCCTGAAACGTTGATTTTTCACTCTAAACTGCTTTTCTGAGCTGGAAATCACTTTAAACGGCTTAGAATGCTCCTGTAAGCATTTTAAGCAGAGTTGTGCACTTTTGCATGAAAAGTCACATTTCAGCCTGAAACGTTGATTTTTCACTCTAAACTGCTTTTCTGAGCTGGAAATCACTTTAAACGGCTTAGAATGCTCCTGTAAGCATTTTAAGCAGAGTTGTGCACTTTTGCATGAAAAGTCACATTTCAGCCTGAAACGTTGATTTTTCACTCTAAACTGCTTTTCTGAGCTGGAAATCACTTTTAACACGGCTTAGAATGCTCCTGTAAGCATTTTAAGCAGAGTTGTGCACTTTTGCATGAAAAGTCACATTTCAGCCTGAAACGTTGATTTTTCACTCTAAACTGCTTTTCTGAGCTGGAAATCACTTTAAACGGCTTAGAATGCTCCTGTAAGCATTTTAAGCAGAGTTGTGCACTTTTGCATGAAAAGTCACATTTCAGCCTGAAACGTTGATTTTTCACTCTAAACTGCTTTTCTGAGCTGGAAATCACTTTAAACGGCTTGTTTCATCGTTAGAATGCTCCTGTAAGCATTTTAAGCAGAGTTGTGCACTTTTGCATGAAAAGTCACATTTCAGCCTGAAACGTTGATTTTTCACTCTAAACTGCTTTTCTGAGCTGGAAATCACTTTTAACAGCTTAGAATGCTCCTGTAAGCATTTTAAGCAGAGTTGTGCACTTTTGCATGAAAAGTCACATTTCAGCCTGAAACGTTGATTTTTCACTCTAAACTGCTTTTCTGAGCTGGAAATCACTTTTAAAAGCTTAGAATGCTCCTGTAAGCATTTTAAGCAGAGTTGTGCACTTTTGCATGAAAAGTCACATTTCAGCCTGAAACGTTGATTTTTCACTCTAAACTGCTTTTCTGAGCTGGAAATCACTTTAAACGGCTTAGAATGCTCCTGTAAGCATTTTAAGCAGAGTTGTGCACTTTTGCATGAAAAGTCACATTTCAGCCTGAAACGTTGATTTTTCACTCTAAACTGCTTTTCTGAGCTGGAAATCACTTTAAACGGCTTGTTTCATCGTTAGAATGCTCCTGTAAGCATTTTAAGCAGAGTTGTGCACTTTTGCATGAAAAGTCACATTTCAGCCTGAAACGTTGATTTTTCACTCTAAACTGCTTTTCTGAGCTGGAAATCACTTTTAACAGCTTAGAATGCTCCTGTAAGCATTTTAAGCAGAGTTGTGCACTTTTGCATGAAAAGTCACATTTCAGCCTGAAACGTTGATTTTTCACTCTAAACTGCTTTTCTGAGCTGGAAATCACTTTAAACGGCTTGTTTCATCGTTAGAATGCTCCTGTAAGCATTTTAAGCAGAGTTGTGCACTTTTGCATGAAAAGTCACATTTCAGCCTGAAACGTTGATTTTTCACTCTAAACTGCTTTTCTGAGCTGGAAATCACTTTAAACGGCTTAGAATGCTCCTGTAAGCATTTTAAGCAGAGTTGTGCACTTTTGCATGAAAAGTCACATTTCAGCCTGAAACGTTGATTTTTCACTCTAAACTGCTTTTCTGAGCTGGAAATCACTTTTAACAGCTTAGAATGCTCCTGTAAGCATTTTAAGCAGAGTTGTGCACTTTTGCATGAAAAGTCACATTTCAGCCTGAAACGTTGATTTTTCACTCTAAACTGCTTTTCTGAGCTGGAAATCACTTTAAACGGCTTAGAATGCTCCTGTAAGCATTTTAAGCAGAGTTGTGCACTTTTGCATGAAAAGTCACATTTCAGCCTGAAACGTTGATTTTTCACTCTAAACTGCTTTTCTGAGCTGGAAATCACTTTTAACAGCTTAGAATGCTCCTGTAAGCATTTTAAGCAGAGTTGTGCACTTTTGCATGAAAAGTCACATTTCAGCCTGAAACGTTGATTTTTCACTCTAAACTGCTTTTCTGAGCTGGAAATCACTTTAAACGGCTTAGAATGCTCCTGTAAGCATTTTAAGCAGAGTTGTGCACTTTTGCATGAAAAGTCACATTTCAGCCTGAAACGTTGATTTTTCACTCTAAACTGCTTTTCTGAGCTGGAAATCACTTTAAACGGCTTGTTTCATCGTTAGAATGCTCCTGTAAGCATTTTAAGCAGAGTTGTGCACTTTTGCATGAAAAGTCACATTTCAGCCTGAAACGTTGATTTTTCACTCTAAACTGCTTTTCTGAGCTGGAAATCACTTTTAACAGCTTAGAATGCTCCTGTAAGCATTTTAAGCAGAGTTGTGCACTTTTGCATGAAAAGTCACATTTCAGCCTGAAACGTTGATTTTTCACTCTAAACTGCTTTTCTGAGCTGGAAATCACTTTAAACGGCTTGTTTCATCGTTAGAATGCTCCTGTAAGCATTTTAAGCAGAGTTGTGCACTTTTGCATGAAAAGTCACATTTCAGCCTGAAACGTTGATTTTTCACTCTAAACTGCTTTTCTGAGCTGGAAATCACTTTTAACAGCTTAGAATGCTCCTGTAAGCATTTTAAGCAGAGTTGTGCACTTTTGCATGAAAAGTCACATTTCAGCCTGAAACGTTGATTTTTCACTCTAAACTGCTTTTCTGAGCTGGAAATCACTTTAAACGGCTTAGAATGCTCCTGTAAGCATTTTAAGCAGAGTTGTGCACTTTTGCATGAAAAGTCACATTTCAGCCTGAAACGTTGATTTTTCACTCTAAACTGCTTTTCTGAGCTGGAAATCACTTTAAACGGCTTGTTTCATCGTTAGAATGCTCCTGTAAGCATTTTAAGCAGAGTTGTGCACTTTTGCATGAAAAGTCACATTTCAGCCTGAAACGTTGATTTTTCACTCTAAACTGCTTTTCTGAGCTGGAAATCACTTTAAACGGCTTGTTTCATCGTTAGAATGCTCCTGTAAGCATTTTAAGCAGAGTTGTGCACTTTTGCATGAAAAGTCACATTTCAGCCTGAAACGTTGATTTTTCACTCTAAACTGCTTTTCTGAGCTGGAAATCACTTTTAACAGCTTAGAATGCTCCTGTAAGCATTTTAAGCAGAGTTGTGCACTTTTGCATGAAAAGTCACATTTCAGCCTGAAACGTTGATTTTTCACTCTAAACTGCTTTTCTGAGCTGGAAATCACTTTAAACGGCTTAGAATGCTCCTGTAAGCATTTTAAGCAGAGTTGTGCACTTTTGCATGAAAAGTCACATTTCAGCCTGAAACGTTGATTTTTCACTCTAAACTGCTTTTCTGAGCTGGAAATCACTTTAAACGGCTTGTTTCATCGTTAGAATGCTCCTGTAAGCATTTTAAGCAGAGTTGTGCACTTTTGCATGAAAAGTCACATTTCAGCCTGAAACGTTGATTTTTCACTCTAAACTGCTTTTCTGAGCTGGAAATCACTTTTAACAGCTTAGAATGCTCCTGTAAGCATTTTAAGCAGAGTTGTGCACTTTTGCATGAAAAGTCACATTTCAGCCTGAAACGTTGATTTTTCACTCTAAACTGCTTTTCTGAGCTGGAAATCACTTTAAACGGCTTGTTTCATCGTTAGAATGCTCCTGTAAGCATTTTAAGCAGAGTTGTGCACTTTTGCATGAAAAGTCACATTTCAGCCTGAAACGTTGATTTTTCACTCTAAACTGCTTTTCTGAGCTGGAAATCACTTTAAACGGCTTGTTTCATCGTTAGAATGCTCCTGTAAGCATTTTAAGCAGAGTTGTGCACTTTTGCATGAAAAGTCACATTTCAGCCTGAAACGTTGATTTTTCACTCTAAACTGCTTTTCTGAGCTGGAAATCACTTTTAACAGCTTAGAATGCTCCTGTAAGCATTTTAAGCAGAGTTGTGCACTTTTGCATGAAAAGTCACATTTCAGCCTGAAACGTTGATTTTTCACTCTAAACTGCTTTTCTGAGCTGGAAATCACTTTAAACGGCTTAGAATGCTCCTGTAAGCATTTTAAGCAGAGTTGTGCACTTTTGCATGAAAAGTCACATTTCAGCCTGAAACGTTGATTTTTCACTCTAAACTGCTTTTCTGAGCTGGAAATCACTTTAAACGGCTTAGAATGCTCCTGTAAGCATTTTAAGCAGAGTTGTGCACTTTTGCATGAAAAGTCACATTTCAGCCTGAAACGTTGATTTTTCACTCTAAACTGCTTTTCTGAGCTGGAAATCACTTTTAACAGCTTAGAATGCTCCTGTAAGCATTTTAAGCAGAGTTGTGCACTTTTGCATGAAAAGTCACATTTCAGCCTGAAACGTTGATTTTTCACTCTAAACTGCTTTTCTGAGCTGGAAATCACTTTAAACGGCTTAGAATGCTCCTGTAAGCATTTTAAGCAGAGTTGTGCACTTTTGCATGAAAAGTCACATTTCAGCCTGAAACGTTGATTTTTCACTCTAAACTGCTTTTCTGAGCTGGAAATCACTTTAAACGGCTTGTTTCATCGTTAGAATGCTCCTGTAAGCATTTTAAGCAGAGTTGTGCACTTTTGCATGAAAAGTCACATTTCAGCCTGAAACGTTGATTTTTCACTCTAAACTGCTTTTCTGAGCTGGAAATCACTTTTAACAGCTTAGAATGCTCCTGTAAGCATTTTAAGCAGAGTTGTGCACTTTTGCATGAAAAGTCACATTTCAGCCTGAAACGTTGATTTTTCACTCTAAACTGCTTTTCTGAGCTGGAAATCACTTTTAAAAGCTTAGAATGCTCCTGTAAGCATTTTAAGCAGAGTTGTGCACTTTTGCATGAAAAGTCACATTTCAGCCTGAAACGTTGATTTTTCACTCTAAACTGCTTTTCTGAGCTGGAAATCACTTTAAACGGCTTAGAATGCTCCTGTAAGCATTTTAAGCAGAGTTGTGCACTTTTGCATGAAAAGTCACATTTCAGCCTGAAACGTTGATTTTTCACTCTAAACTGCTTTTCTGAGCTGGAAATCACTTTAAACGGCTTGTTTCATCGTTAGAATGCTCCTGTAAGCATTTTAAGCAGAGTTGTGCACTTTTGCATGAAAAGTCACATTTCAGCCTGAAACGTTGATTTTTCACTCTAAACTGCTTTTCTGAGCTGGAAATCACTTTTAACAGCTTAGAATGCTCCTGTAAGCATTTTAAGCAGAGTTGTGCACTTTTGCATGAAAAGTCACATTTCAGCCTGAAACGTTGATTTTTCACTCTAAACTGCTTTTCTGAGCTGGAAATCACTTTAAACGGCTTGTTTCATCGTTAGAATGCTCCTGTAAGCATTTTAAGCAGAGTTGTGCACTTTTGCATGAAAAGTCACATTTCAGCCTGAAACGTTGATTTTTCACTCTAAACTGCTTTTCTGAGCTGGAAATCACTTTAAACGGCTTAGAATGCTCCTGTAAGCATTTTAAGCAGAGTTGTGCACTTTTGCATGAAAAGTCACATTTCAGCCTGAAACGTTGATTTTTCACTCTAAACTGCTTTTCTGAGCTGGAAATCACTTTTAACAGCTTAGAATGCTCCTGTAAGCATTTTAAGCAGAGTTGTGCACTTTTGCATGAAAAGTCACATTTCAGCCTGAAACGTTGATTTTTCACTCTAAACTGCTTTTCTGAGCTGGAAATCACTTTTAAAAGCTTAGAATGCTCCTGTAAGCATTTTAAGCAGAGTTGTGCACTTTTGCATGAAAAGTCACATTTCAGCCTGAAACGTTGATTTTTCACTCTAAACTGCTTTTCTGAGCTGGAAATCACTTTAAACGGCTTAGAATGCTCCTGTAAGCATTTTAAGCAGAGTTGTGCACTTTTGCATGAAAAGTCACATTTCAGCCTGAAACGTTGATTTTTCACTCTAAACTGCTTTTCTGAGCTGGAAATCACTTTTAACAGCTTAGAATGCTCCTGTAAGCATTTTAAGCAGAGTTGTGCACTTTTGCATGAAAAGTCACATTTCAGCCTGAAACGTTGATTTTTCACTCTAAACTGCTTTTCTGAGCTGGAAATCACTTTAAACGGCTTGTTTCATCGTTAGAATGCTCCTGTAAGCATTTTAAGCAGAGTTGTGCACTTTTGCATGAAAAGTCACATTTCAGCCTGAAACGTTGATTTTTCACTCTAAACTGCTTTTCTGAGCTGGAAATCACTTTTAACAGCTTAGAATGCTCCTGTAAGCATTTTAAGCAGAGTTGTGCACTTTTGCATGAAAAGTCACATTTCAGCCTGAAACGTTGATTTTTCACTCTAAACTGCTTTTCTGAGCTGGAAATCACTTTAAACGGCTTAGAATGCTCCTGTAAGCATTTTAAGCAGAGTTGTGCACTTTTGCATGAAAAGTCACATTTCAGCCTGAAACGTTGATTTTTCACTCTAAACTGCTTTTCTGAGCTGGAAATCACTTTTAACAGCTTAGAATGCTCCTGTAAGCATTTTAAGCAGAGTTGTGCACTTTTGCATGAAAAGTCACATTTCAGCCTGAAACGTTGATTTTTCACTCTAAACTGCTTTTCTGAGCTGGAAATCACTTTAAACGGCTTGTTTCATCGTTAGAATGCTCCTGTAAGCATTTTAAGCAGAGTTGTGCACTTTTGCATGAAAAGTCACATTTCAGCCTGAAACGTTGATTTTTCACTCTAAACTGCTTTTCTGAGCTGGAAATCACTTTAAACGGCTTGTTTCATCGTTAGAATGCTCCTGTAAGCATTTTAAGCAGAGTTGTGCACTTTTGCATGAAAAGTCACATTTCAGCCTGAAACGTTGATTTTTCACTCTAAACTGCTTTTCTGAGCTGGAAATCACTTTAACACGCTTAGAATGCTCCTGTAAGCATTTTAAGCAGAGTTGTGCACTTTTGCATGAAAAGTCACATTTCAGCCTGAAACGTTGATTTTTCACTCTAAACTGCTTTTCTGAGCTGGAAATCACTTTAACACGGCTTAGAATGCTCCTGTAAGCATTTTAAGCAGAGTTGTGCACTTTTGCATGAAAAGTCACATTTCAGCCTGAAACGTTGATTTTTCACTCTAAACTGCTTTTCTGAGCTGGAAATCACTTTAAACGGCTTAGAATGCTCCTGTAAGCATTTTAAGCAGAGTTGTGCACTTTTGCATGAAAAGTCACATTTCAGCCTGAAACGTTGATTTTTCACTCTAAACTGCTTTTCTGAGCTGGAAATCACTTTTAACAGCTTAGAATGCTCCTGTAAGCATTTTAAGCAGAGTTGTGCACTTTTGCATGAAAAGTCACATTTCAGCCTGAAACGTTGATTTTTCACTCTAAACTGCTTTTCTGAGCTGGAAATCACTTTAAACGGCTTAGAATGCTCCTGTAAGCATTTTAAGCAGAGTTGTGCACTTTTGCATGAAAAGTCACATTTCAGCCTGAAACGTTGATTTTTCACTCTAAACTGCTTTTCTGAGCTGGAAATCACTTTTAACAGCTTAGAATGCTCCTGTAAGCATTTTAAGCAGAGTTGTGCACTTTTGCATGAAAAGTCACATTTCAGCCTGAAACGTTGATTTTTCACTCTAAACTGCTTTTCTGAGCTGGAAATCACTTTAAACGGCTTAGAATGCTCCTGTAAGCATTTTAAGCAGAGTTGTGCACTTTTGCATGAAAAGTCACATTTCAGCCTGAAACGTTGATTTTTCACTCTAAACTGCTTTTCTGAGCTGGAAATCACTTTAAACGGCTTAGAATGCTCCTGTAAGCATTTTAAGCAGAGTTGTGCACTTTTGCATGAAAAGTCACATTTCAGCCTGAAACGTTGATTTTTCACTCTAAACTGCTTTTCTGAGCTGGAAATCACTTTAAACGGCTTAGAATGCTCCTGTAAGCATTTTAAGCAGAGTTGTGCACTTTTGCATGAAAAGTCACATTTCAGCCTGAAACGTTGATTTTTCACTCTAAACTGCTTTTCTGAGCTGGAAATCACTTTAACACGGCTTAGAATGCTCCTGTAAGCATTTTAAGCAGAGTTGTGCACTTTTGCATGAAAAGTCACATTTCAGCCTGAAACGTTGATTTTTCACTCTAAACTGCTTTTCTGAGCTGGAAATCACTTTAAACGGCTTAGAATGCTCCTGTAAGCATTTTAAGCAGAGTTGTGCACTTTTGCATGAAAAGTCACATTTCAGCCTGAAACGTTGATTTTTCACTCTAAACTGCTTTTCTGAGCTGGAAATCACTTTTAACAGCTTAGAATGCTCCTGTAAGCATTTTAAGCAGAGTTGTGCACTTTTGCATGAAAAGTCACATTTCAGCCTGAAACGTTGATTTTTCACTCTAAACTGCTTTTCTGAGCTGGAAATCACTTTAAACGGCTTAGAATGCTCCTGTAAGCATTTTAAGCAGAGTTGTGCACTTTTGCATGAAAAGTCACATTTCAGCCTGAAACGTTGATTTTTCACTCTAAACTGCTTTTCTGAGCTGGAAATCACTTTTAACAGCTTAGAATGCTCCTGTAAGCATTTTAAGCAGAGTTGTGCACTTTTGCATGAAAAGTCACATTTCAGCCTGAAACGTTGATTTTTCACTCTAAACTGCTTTTCTGAGCTGGAAATCACTTTAAACGGCTTGTTTCATCGTTAGAATGCTCCTGTAAGCATTTTAAGCAGAGTTGTGCACTTTTGCATGAAAAGTCACATTTCAGCCTGAAACGTTGATTTTTCACTCTAAACTGCTTTTCTGAGCTGGAAATCACTTTAAACGGCTTAGAATGCTCCTGTAAGCATTTTAAGCAGAGTTGTGCACTTTTGCATGAAAAGTCACATTTCAGCCTGAAACGTTGATTTTTCACTCTAAACTGCTTTTCTGAGCTGGAAATCACTTTAAACGGCTTAGAATGCTCCTGTAAGCATTTTAAGCAGAGTTGTGCACTTTTGCATGAAAAGTCACATTTCAGCCTGAAACGTTGATTTTTCACTCTAAACTGCTTTTCTGAGCTGGAAATCACTTTAAACGGCTTGTTTCATCGTTAGAATGCTCCTGTAAGCATTTTAAGCAGAGTTGTGCACTTTTGCATGAAAAGTCACATTTCAGCCTGAAACGTTGATTTTTCACTCTAAACTGCTTTTCTGAGCAGTTTAGAGTGAAAAATCAACGTTTCAGGCTGAAATGTGACTTTTCATGCAAAAGTGCACAACTCTGCTTAAAATGCTTACAGGAGCATTCTAAGCCGTTTAAAGTGATTTCCAGCTCAGAAAAGCAGTTTAGAGTGAAAAATCAACGTTTCAGGCTGAAATGTGACTTTTCATGCAAAAGTGCACAACTCTGCTTAAAATGCTTACAGGAGCATTCTAAGCCGTTTAAAGTGATTTCCAGCTCAGAAAAGCAGTTTAGAGTGAAAAATCAACGTTTCAGGCTGAAATGTGACTTTTCATGCAAAAGTGCACAACTCTGCTTAAAATGCTTACAGGAGCATTCTAAGCCGTTTAAAGTGATTTCCAGCTCAGAAAAGCAGTTTAGAGTGAAAAATCAACGTTTCAGGCTGAAATGTGACTTTTCATGCAAAAGTGCACAACTCTGCTTAAAATGCTTACAGGAGCATTCTAAGCCGTTTAAAGTGATTTCCAGCTCAGAAAAGCAGTTTAGAGTGAAAAATCAACGTTTCAGGCTGAAATGTGACTTTTCATGCAAAAGTGCACAACTCTGCTTAAAATGCTTACAGGAGCATTCTAACGATGAAACAAGCCGTTTAAAGTGATTTCCAGCTCAGAAAAGCAGTTTAGAGTGAAAAATCAACGTTTCAGGCTGAAATGTGACTTTTCATGCAAAAGTGCACAACTCTGCTTAAAATGCTTACAGGAGCATTCTAAGCCGTTTAAAGTGATTTCCAGCTCAGAAAAGCAGTTTAGAGTGAAAAATCAACGTTTCAGGCTGAAATGTGACTTTTCATGCAAAAGTGCACAACTCTGCTTAAAATGCTTACAGGAGCATTCTAACGATGAAACAAGCCGTTTAAAGTGATTTCCAGCTCAGAAAAGCAGTTTAGAGTGAAAAATCAACGTTTCAGGCTGAAATGTGACTTTTCATGCAAAAGTGCACAACTCTGCTTAAAATGCTTACAGGAGCATTCTAAGCCGTTTAAAGTGATTTCCAGCTCAGAAAAGCAGTTTAGAGTGAAAAATCAACGTTTCAGGCTGAAATGTGACTTTTCATGCAAAAGTGCACAACTCTGCTTAAAATGCTTACAGGAGCATTCTAAGCCGTTTAAAGTGATTTCCAGCTCAGAAAAGCAGTTTAGAGTGAAAAATCAACGTTTCAGGCTGAAATGTGACTTTTCATGCAAAAGTGCACAACTCTGCTTAAAATGCTTACAGGAGCATTCTAAGCCGTTTAAAGTGATTTCCAGCTCAGAAAAGCAGTTTAGAGTGAAAAATCAACGTTTCAGGCTGAAATGTGACTTTTCATGCAAAAGTGCACAACTCTGCTTAAAATGCTTACAGGAGCATTCTAAGCCGTTTAAAGTGATTTCCAGCTCAGAAAAGCAGTTTAGAGTGAAAAATCAACGTTTCAGGCTGAAATGTGACTTTTCATGCAAAAGTGCACAACTCTGCTTAAAATGCTTACAGGAGCATTCTAAGCCGTTTAAAGTGATTTCCAGCTCAGAAAAGCAGTTTAGAGTGAAAAATCAACGTTTCAGGCTGAAATGTGACTTTTCATGCAAAAGTGCACAACTCTGCTTAAAATGCTTACAGGAGCATTCTAACGATGAAACAAGCCGTTTAAAGTGATTTCCAGCTCAGAAAAGCAGTTTAGAGTGAAAAATCAACGTTTCAGGCTGAAATGTGACTTTTCATGCAAAAGTGCACAACTCTGCTTAAAATGCTTACAGGAGCATTCTAAGCCGTTTAAAGTGATTTCCAGCTCAGAAAAGCAGTTTAGAGTGAAAAATCAACGTTTCAGGCTGAAATGTGACTTTTCATGCAAAAGTGCACAACTCTGCTTAAAATGCTTACAGGAGCATTCTAACGATGAAACAAGCCGTTTAAAGTGATTTCCAGCTCAGAAAAGCAGTTTAGAGTGAAAAATCAACGTTTCAGGCTGAAATATGACTTTTCATGCAAAAGTGCACAACTCTGCTTAAAATGCTTACAGGAGCATTCTAAGCCGTTTAAAGTGATTTCCAGCTCAGAAAAGCAGTTTAGAGTGAAAAATCAACGTTTCAGGCTGAAATGTGACTTTTCATGCAAAAGTGCACAACTCTGCTTAAAATGCTTACAGGAGCATTCTAAGCCGTTTAAAGTGATTTCCAGCTCAGAAAAGCAGTTTAGAGTGAAAAATCAACGTTTCAGGCTGAAATGTGACTTTTCATGCAAAAGTGCACAACTCTGCTTAAAATGCTTACAGGAGCATTCTAAGCTAAGCCGTTTAAAGTGATTTCCAGCTCAGAAAAGCAGTTTAGAGTGAAAAATCAACGTTTCAGGCTGAAATGTGACTTTTCATGCAAAAGTGCACAACTCTGCTTAAAATGCTTACAGGAGCATTCTAACGATGAAACAAGCCGTTTAAAGTGATTTCCAGCTCAGAAAAGCAGTTTAGAGTGAAAAATCAACGTTTCAGGCTGAAATGTGACTTTTCATGCAAAAGTGCACAACTCTGCTTAAAATGCTTACAGGAGCATTCTAAGCCGTTTAAAGTGATTTCCAGCTCAGAAAAGCAGTTTAGAGTGAAAAATCAACGTTTCAGGCTGAAATGTGACTTTTCATGCAAAAGTGCACAACTCTGCTTAAAATGCTTACAGGAGCATTCTAAGCCGTTTAAAGTGATTTCCAGCTCAGAAAAGCAGTTTAGAGTGAAAAATCAACGTTTCAGGCTGAAATGTGACTTTTCATGCAAAAGTGCACAACTCTGCTTAAAATGCTTACAGGAGCATTCTAAGCCGTTTAAAGTGATTTCCAGCTCAGAAAAGCAGTTTAGAGTGAAAAATCAACGTTTCAGGCTGAAATGTGACTTTTCATGCAAAAGTGCACAACTCTGCTTAAAATGCTTACAGGAGCATTCTAAGCCGTTTAAAGTGATTTCCAGCTCAGAAAAGCAGTTTAGAGTGAAAAATCAACGTTTCAGGCTGAAATGTGACTTTTCATGCAAAAGTGCACAACTCTGCTTAAAATGCTTACAGGAGCATTCTAACGATGAAACAAGCCGTTTAAAGTGATTTCCAGCTCAGAAAAGCAGTTTAGAGTGAAAAATCAACGTTTCAGGCTGAAATGTGACTTTTCATGCAAAAGTGCACAACTCTGCTTAAAATGCTTACAGGAGCATTCTAAGCCGTTTAAAGTGATTTCCAGCTCAGAAAAGCAGTTTAGAGTGAAAAATCAACGTTTCAGGCTGAAATGTGACTTTTCATGCAAAAGTGCACAACTCTGCTTAAAATGCTTACAGGAGCATTCTAAGCCGTTTAAAGTGATTTCCAGCTCAGAAAAGCAGTTTAGAGTGAAAAATCAACGTTTCAGGCTGAAATGTGACTTTTCATGCAAAAGTGCACAACTCTGCTTAAAATGCTTACAGGAGCATTCTAAGCCGTTTAAAGTGATTTCCAGCTCAGAAAAGCAGTTTAGAGTGAAAAATCAACGTTTCAGGCTGAAATGTGACTTTTCATGCAAAAGTGCACAACTCTGCTTAAAATGCTTACAGGAGCATTCTAAGCCGTTTAAAGTGATTTCCAGCTCAGAAAAGCAGTTTAGAGTGAAAAATCAACGTTTCAGGCTGAAATGTGACTTTTCATGCAAAAGTGCACAACTCTGCTTAAAATGCTTACAGGAGCATTCTAAGCCGTTTAAAGTGATTTCCAGCTCAGAAAAGCAGTTTAGAGTGAAAAATCAACGTTTCAGGCTGAAATGTGACTTTTCATGCAAAAGTGCACAACTCTGCTTAAAATGCTTACAGGAGCATTCTAAGCCGTTTAAAGTGATTTCCAGCTCAGAAAAGCAGTTTAGAGTGAAAAATCAACGTTTCAGGCTGAAATGTGACTTTTCATGCAAAAGTGCACAACTCTGCTTAAAATGCTTACAGGAGCATTCTAACGATGAAACAAGCCGTTTAAAGTGATTTCCAGCTCAGAAAAGCAGTTTAGAGTGAAAAATCAACGTTTCAGGCTGAAATGTGACTTTTCATGCAAAAGTGCACAACTCTGCTTAAAATGCTTACAGGAGCATTCTAAGCCGTTTAAAGTGATTTCCAGCTCAGAAAAGCAGTTTAGAGTGAAAAATCAACGTTTCAGGCTGAAATGTGACTTTTCATGCAAAAGTGCACAACTCTGCTTAAAATGCTTACAGGAGCATTCTAAGCCGTTTAAAGTGATTTCCAGCTCAGAAAAGCAGTTTAGAGTGAAAAATCAACGTTTCAGGCTGAAATGTGACTTTTCATGCAAAAGTGCACAACTCTGCTTAAAATGCTTACAGGAGCATTCTAAGCCGTTTAAAGTGATTTCCAGCTCAGAAAAGCAGTTTAGAGTGAAAAATCAACGTTTCAGGCTGAAATGTGACTTTTCATGCAAAAGTGCACAACTCTGCTTAAAATGCTTACAGGAGCATTCTAAGCCGTTTAAAGTGATTTCCAGCTCAGAAAAGCAGTTTAGAGTGAAAAATCAACGTTTCAGGCTGAAATGTGACTTTTCATGCAAAAGTGCACAACTCTGCTTAAAATGCTTACAGGAGCATTCTAAGCCGTTTAAAGTGATTTCCAGCTCAGAAAAGCAGTTTAGAGTGAAAAATCAACGTTTCAGGCTGAAATGTGACTTTTCATGCAAAAGTGCACAACTCTGCTTAAAATGCTTACAGGAGCATTCTAACGATGAAACAAGCCGTTTAAAGTGATTTCCAGCTCAGAAAAGCAGTTTAGAGTGAAAAATCAACGTTTCAGGCTGAAATGTGACTTTTCATGCAAAAGTGCACAACTCTGCTTAAAATGCTTACAGGAGCATTCTAACGATGAAACAAGCCGTTTAAAGTGATTTCCAGCTCAGAAAAGCAGTTTAGAGTGAAAAATCAACGTTTCAGGCTGAAATGTGACTTTTCATGCAAAAGTGCACAACTCTGCTTAAAATGCTTACAGGAGCATTCTAAGCCGTTTAAAGTGATTTCCAGCTCAGAAAAGCAGTTTAGAGTGAAAAATCAACGTTTCAGGCTGAAATGTGACTTTTCATGCAAAAGTGCACAACTCTGCTTAAAATGCTTACAGGAGCATTCTAAGCCGTTTAAAGTGATTTCCAGCTCAGAAAAGCAGTTTAGCCTCTTAAACCCTGAGGACCCAGTCCCGGGGACAAAATTTCGTATTTTGACTCAAATAAAATATTCCTTTAATCTTTAATGGTCCATCATGGACCCCAGTAACACATATGAGATACTGTTTGAAAGCTTAGACTCTCTACTTTCTCCAGATATGCATCACTTTGAGAAATCTTTTACTGTAAGAAAGTTATTTACACTTAATTTACACTATCACCCCCCCCATAATTTTTTATATGATTTAATATTCACATATTTCATATTTTTCAAGTATGACAAACATGGGCAAGTCTTATATCAAATGAAAGCTCTCATTCTCAGGAATAAGGCTACAGCGTTATTTTTGTTCTATTATCAACACATATCCAACAATAGTTGAATGAATAATAAGGTAAAAAATCGTCTTTTGTAAACATATGGGAAAATTGAGTGTGGACTGCCTCAGATAGCACATATAGCCACAAATGATACACCATCTTTTCTCTTAGGTCCTACTCTAAAAAATGAGTCCATTCACAGCATTTTCTTAGGTTGTGTGCATGAATAATCCCTTGTTATTTATTATATGTCCAAAACAAAAAATTAATATTTATATGAAAAATGTATTTTCGGACACTTCAGTAAAATGAAAATAACTTTTGAATGCGACATGCTAAAGAGATCATTCTTTTTTTGGGTGTTTACTGTCTGCTGCTGGTAACAACCAGAACTGTCTGCAGTCTGCTAGAGCACCCAGAACCAGAGTTATACACTATCAGAGGCAGTATTTACAACATAAAAAAAGAAAATTTGGTGTTTCATCATATGAAAAACAACATAACTAACACTATTTGTCACAAACAGCAGCTTTTTATGTAACTTCAAAGGGTTTTCTTTAAAATGATATAAAGCAATTGCATTTATTCCACTGTATGTGGTTATGGTAGCACTTCAAATGTTTTTAGGCAGAAATTGTATACAAAAAGGGTATTATTCCTCCCATCAGTTGGAGTAAAATAACTTTTGCATAGATTATGATAGAGAAAAAAATCTTTTTTCCTTTGTAAGCTGGCAAATGCTGGAATCAAACAAAACTGTCTGCAGGGAGCTGAGGCACTCAGGGCCAGAGTTATACACTTTTAAATAAAAACTTTAGAAAAAAAACATCAAAAAGCGCCTATTTATTTTTGTGTTTATTAGAGGACTGACATCACATACAACCATGTTTAGCACTTTCAACAGTGTTTTATGTAATTTCAAAGGGTTTCCTGTAAAATGATACCAAACATTTGTATGTAAACCTCTGCATGTGGGTATGGGAAGCTTTTGAAATTGGGTAGGCCAAATCCAGGCGAAAATCCCCAAAATAGCTTCAGGGTGGAAGAAGTTAGAGTGAAAAATCAACGTTTCAGGCTGAAATGTGACTTTTCATGCAAAAGTGCACAACTCTGCTTAAAATGCTTACAGGAGCATTCTAACGATGAAACAAGCAGTTTAAAGTGATTTCCAGCTCAGAAAAGCAGTTTAGAGTGAAAAATCAACGTTTCAGGCTGAAATGTGACTTTTCATGCAAAAGTGCACAACTCTGCTTAAAATGCTTACAGGAGCATTCTAAGCCGTTTAAAGTGATTTCCAGCTCAGAAAAGCAGTTTAGAGTGAAAAATCAACGTTTCAGGCTGAAATGTGACTTTTCATGCAAAAGTGCACAACTCTGCTTAAAATGCTTACAGGAGCATTCTAAGCCGTTTAAAGTGATTTCCAGCTCAGAAAAGCAGTTTAGAGTGAAAAATCAACGTTTCAGGCTGAAATGTGACTTTTCATGCAAAAGTGCACAACTCTGCTTAAAATGCTTACAGGAGCATTCTAAGCCGTTTAAAGTGATTTCCAGCTCAGAAAAGCAGTTTAGAGTGAAAAATCAACGTTTCAGGCTGAAATGTGACTTTTCATGCAAAAGTGCACAACTCTGCTTAAAATGCTTACAGGAGCATTCTAACGATGAAACAAGCCGTTTAAAGTGATTTCCAGCTCAGAAAAGCAGTTTAGAGTGAAAAATCAACGTTTCAGGCTGAAATGTGACTTTTCATGCAAAAGTGCACAACTCTGCTTAAAATGCTTACAGGAGCATTCTAAGCCGTTTAAAGTGATTTCCAGCTCAGAAAAGCAGTTTAGAGTGAAAAATCAACGTTTCAGGCTGAAATGTGACTTTTCATGCAAAAGTGCACAACTCTGCTTAAAATGCTTACAGGAGCATTCTAAGCCGTTTAAAGTGATTTCCAGCTCAGAAAAGCAGTTTAGAGTGAAAAATCAACGTTTCAGGCTGAAATGTGACTTTTCATGCAAAAGTGCACAACTCTGCTTAAAATGCTTACAGGAGCATTCTAAGCCGTTTAAAGTGATTTCCAGCTCAGAAAAGCAGTTTAGAGTGAAAAATCAACGTTTCAGGCTGAAATGTGACTTTTCATGCAAAAGTGCACAACTCTGCTTAAAATGCTTACAGGAGCATTCTAACGATGAAACAAGCCGTTTAAAGTGATTTCCAGCTCAGAAAAGCAGTTTAGAGTGAAAAATCAACGTTTCAGGCTGAAATGTGACTTTTCATGCAAAAGTGCACAACTCTGCTTAAAATGCTTACAGGAGCATTCTAAGCCGTTTAAAGTGATTTCCAGCTCAGAAAAGCAGTTTAGAGTGAAAAATCAACGTTTCAGGCTGAAATGTGACTTTTCATGCAAAAGTGCACAACTCTGCTTAAAATGCTTACAGGAGCATTCTAACGATGAAACAAGCCGTTTAAAGTGATTTCCAGCTCAGAAAAGCAGTTTAGAGTGAAAAATCAACGTTTCAGGCTGAAATGTGACTTTTCATGCAAAAGTGCACAACTCTGCTTAAAATGCTTACAGGAGCATTCTAACGATGAAACAAGCCGTTTAAAGTGATTTCCAGCTCAGAAAAGCAGTTTAGAGTGAAAAATCAACGTTTCAGGCTGAAATGTGACTTTTCATGCAAAAGTGCACAACTCTGCTTAAAATGCTTACAGGAGCATTCTAAGCCGTTTAAAGTGATTTCCAGCTCAGAAAAGCAGTTTAGAGTGAAAAATCAACGTTTCAGGCTGAAATGTGACTTTTCATGCAAAAGTGCACAACTCTGCTTAAAATGCTTACAGGAGCATTCTAACGATGAAACAAGCCGTTTAAAGTGATTTCCAGCTCAGAAAAGCAGTTTAGAGTGAAAAATCAACGTTTCAGGCTGAAATGTGACTTTTCATGCAAAAGTGCACAACTCTGCTTAAAATGCTTACAGGAGCATTCTAAGCCGTTTAAAGTGATTTCCAGCTCAGAAAAGCAGTTTAGAGTGAAAAATCAACGTTTCAGGCTGAAATGTGACTTTTCATGCAAAAGTGCACAACTCTGCTTAAAATGCTTACAGGAGCATTCTAAGCCGTTTAAAGTGATTTCCAGCTCAGAAAAGCAGTTTAGAGTGAAAAATCAACGTTTCAGGCTGAAATGTGACTTTTCATGCAAAAGTGCACAACTCTGCTTAAAATGCTTACAGGAGCATTCTAAGCCGTTTAAAGTGATTTCCAGCTCAGAAAAGCAGTTTAGAGTGAAAAATCAACGTTTCAGGCTGAAATGTGACTTTTCATGCAAAAGTGCACAACTCTGCTTAAAATGCTTACAGGAGCATTCTAACGATGAAACAAGCCGTTTAAAGTGATTTCCAGCTCAGAAAAGCAGTTTAGAGTGAAAAATCAACGTTTCAGGCTGAAATGTGACTTTTCATGCAAAAGTGCACAACTCTGCTTAAAATGCTTACAGGAGCATTCTAACGATGAAACAAGCCGTTTAAAGTGATTTCCAGCTCAGAAAAGCAGTTTAGAGTGAAAAATCAACGTTTCAGGCTGAAATGTGACTTTTCATGCAAAAGTGCACAACTCTGCTTAAAATGCTTACAGGAGCATTCTAAGCCGTTTAAAGTGATTTCCAGCTCAGAAAAGCAGTTTAGAGTGAAAAATCAACGTTTCAGGCTGAAATGTGACTTTTCATGCAAAAGTGCACAACTCTGCTTAAAATGCTTACAGGAGCATTCTAAGCCGTTTAAAGTGATTTCCAGCTCAGAAAAGCAGTTTAGAGTGAAAAATCAACGTTTCAGGCTGAAATGTGACTTTTCATGCAAAAGTGCACAACTCTGCTTAAAATGCTTACAGGAGCATTCTAAGCCGTTTAAAGTGATTTCCAGCTCAGAAAAGCAGTTTAGAGTGAAAAATCAACGTTTCAGGCTGAAATGTGACTTTTCATGCAAAAGTGCACAACTCTGCTTAAAATGCTTACAGGAGCATTCTAAGCTAAGCCGTTTAAAAGTGATTTCCAGCTCAGAAAAGCAGTTTAGAGTGAAAAATCAACGTTTCAGGCTGAAATGTGACTTTTCATGCAAAAGTGCACAACTCTGCTTAAAATGCTTACAGGAGCATTCTAAGCCGTTTAAAGTGATTTCCAGCTCAGAAAAGCAGTTTAGAGTGAAAAATCAACGTTTCAGGCTGAAATGTGACTTTTCATGCAAAAGTGCACAACTCTGCTTAAAATGCTTACAGGAGCATTCTAAGCCGTTTAAAGTGATTTCCAGCTCAGAAAAGCAGTTTAGAGTGAAAAATCAACGTTTCAGGCTGAAATGTGACTTTTCATGCAAAAGTGCACAACTCTGCTTAAAATGCTTACAGGAGCATTCTAACGATGAAACAAGCCGTTTAAAGTGATTTCCAGCTCAGAAAAGCAGTTTAGAGTGAAAAATCAACGTTTCAGGCTGAAATGTGACTTTTCATGCAAAAGTGCACAACTCTGCTTAAAATGCTTACAGGAGCATTCTAAGCCGTTTAAAGTGATTTCCAGCTCAGAAAAGCAGTTTAGAGTGAAAAATCAACGTTTCAGGCTGAAATGTGACTTTTCATGCAAAAGTGCACAACTCTGCTTAAAATGCTTACAGGAGCATTCTAAGCCGTTTAAAGTGATTTCCAGCTCAGAAAAGCAGTTTAGAGTGAAAAATCAACGTTTCAGGCTGAAATGTGACTTTTCATGCAAAAGTGCACAACTCTGCTTAAAATGCTTACAGGAGCATTCTAAGCCGTTTAAAGTGATTTCCAGCTCAGAAAAGCAGTTTAGAGTGAAAAATCAACGTTTCAGGCTGAAATGTGACTTTTCATGCAAAAGTGCACAACTCTGCTTAAAATGCTTACAGGAGCATTCTAAGCCGTTTAAAGTGATTTCCAGCTCAGAAAAGCAGTTTAGAGTGAAAAATCAACGTTTCAGGCTGAAATGTGACTTTTCATGCAAAAGTGCACAACTCTGCTTAAAATGCTTACAGGAGCATTCTAACGATGAAACAAGCCGTTTAAAGTGATTTCCAGCTCAGAAAAGCAGTTTAGAGTGAAAAATCAACGTTTCAGGCTGAAATGTGACTTTTCATGCAAAAGTGCACAACTCTGCTTAAAATGCTTACAGGAGCATTCTAAGCCGTTTAAAGTGATTTCCAGCTCAGAAAAGCAGTTTAGAGTGAAAAATCAACGTTTCAGGCTGAAATGTGACTTTTCATGCAAAAGTGCACAACTCTGCTTAAAATGCTTACAGGAGCATTCTAAGCCGTTTAAAGTGATTTCCAGCTCAGAAAAGCAGTTTAGAGTGAAAAATCAACGTTTCAGGCTGAAATGTGACTTTTCATGCAAAAGTGCACAACTCTGCTTAAAATGCTTACAGGAGCATTCTAACGATGAAACAAGCCGTTTAAAGTGATTTCCAGCTCAGAAAAGCAGTTTAGAGTGAAAAATCAACGTTTCAGGCTGAAATGTGACTTTTCATGCAAAAGTGCACAACTCTGCTTAAAATGCTTACAGGAGCATTCTAAGCCGTTTAAAGTGATTTCCAGCTCAGAAAAGCAGTTTAGAGTGAAAAATCAACGTTTCAGGCTGAAATGTGACTTTTCATGCAAAAGTGCACAACTCTGCTTAAAATGCTTACAGGAGCATTCTAAGCCGTTTAAAGTGATTTCCAGCTCAGAAAAGCAGTTTAGAGTGAAAAATCAACGTTTCAGGCTGAAATGTGACTTTTCATGCAAAAGTGCACAACTCTGCTTAAAATGCTTACAGGAGCATTCTAAGCCGTTTAAAAGTGATTTCCAGCTCAGAAAAGCAGTTTAGAGTGAAAAATCAACGTTTCAGGCTGAAATGTGACTTTTCATGCAAAAGTGCACAACTCTGCTTAAAATGCTTACAGGAGCATTCTAAGCCGTTTAAAGTGATTTCCAGCTCAGAAAAGCAGTTTAGAGTGAAAAATCAACGTTTCAGGCTGAAATGTGACTTTTCATGCAAAAGTGCACAACTCTGCTTAAAATGCTTACAGGAGCATTCTAAGCCGTTTAAAGTGATTTCCAGCTCAGAAAAGCAGTTTAGAGTGAAAAATCAACGTTTCAGGCTGAAATGTGACTTTTCATGCAAAAGTGCACAACTCTGCTTAAAATGCTTACAGGAGCATTCTAAGCCGTTTAAAGTGATTTCCAGCTCAGAAAAGCAGTTTAGAGTGAAAAATCAACGTTTCAGGCTGAAATGTGACTTTTCATGCAAAAGTGCACAACTCTGCTTAAAATGCTTACAGGAGCATTCTAAGCCGTTTAAAGTGATTTCCAGCTCAGAAAAGCAGTTTAGAGTGAAAAATCAACGTTTCAGGCTGAAATGTGACTTTTCATGCAAAAGTGCACAACTCTGCTTAAAATGCTTACAGGAGCATTCTGAAACAAGCCGTTTAAAGTGATTTCCAGCTCAGAAAAGCAGTTTAGAGTGAAAAATCAACGTTTCAGGCTGAAATGTGACTTTTCATGCAAAAGTGCACAACTCTGCTTAAAATGCTTACAGGAGCATTCTAAGCTAAGCCGTTTAAAAGTGATTTCCAGCTCAGAAAAGCAGTTTAGAGTGAAAAATCAACGTTTCAGGCTGAAATGTGACTTTTCATGCAAAAGTGCACAACTCTGCTTAAAATGCTTACAGGAGCATTCTAACGATGAAACAAGCCGTTTAAAGTGATTTCCAGCTCAGAAAAGCAGTTTAGAGTGAAAAATCAACGTTTCAGGCTGAAATGTGACTTTTCATGCAAAAGTGCACAACTCTGCTTAAAATGCTTACAGGAGCATTCTAAGCCGTTTAAAGTGATTTCCAGCTCAGAAAAGCAGTTTAGAGTGAAAAATCAACGTTTCAGGCTGAAATGTGACTTTTCATGCAAAAGTGCACAACTCTGCTTAAAATGCTTACAGGAGCATTCTAACGATGAAACAAGCCGTTTAAAGTGATTTCCAGCTCAGAAAAGCAGTTTAGAGTGAAAAATCAACGTTTCAGGCTGAAATGTGACTTTTCATGCAAAAGTGCACAACTCTGCTTAAAATGCTTACAGGAGCATTCTAAGCCGTTTAAAGTGATTTCCAGCTCAGAAAAGCAGTTTAGAGTGAAAAATCAACGTTTCAGGCTGAAATGTGACTTTTCATGCAAAAGTGCACAACTCTGCTTAAAATGCTTACAGGAGCATTCTAACGATGAAACAAGCCGTTTAAAGTGATTTCCAGCTCAGAAAAGCAGTTTAGAGTGAAAAATCAACGTTTCAGGCTGAAATGTGACTTTTCATGCAAAAGTGCACAACTCTGCTTAAAATGCTTACAGGAGCATTCTAAGCCGTTTAAAGTGATTTCCAGCTCAGAAAAGCAGTTTAGAGTGAAAAATCAACGTTTCAGGCTGAAATGTGACTTTTCATGCAAAAGTGCACAACTCTGCTTAAAATGCTTACAGGAGCATTCTAAGCCGTTTAAAGTGATTTCCAGCTCAGAAAAGCAGTTTAGAGTGAAAAATCAACGTTTCAGGCTGAAATGTGACTTTTCATGCAAAAGTGCACAACTCTGCTTAAAATGCTTACAGGAGCATTCTAAGCCGTTTAAAGTGATTTCCAGCTCAGAAAAGCAGTTTAGAGTGAAAAATCAACGTTTCAGGCTGAAATGTGACTTTTCATGCAAAAGTGCACAACTCTGCTTAAAATGCTTACAGGAGCATTCTAACGATGAAACAAGCCGTTTAAAGTGATTTCCAGCTCAGAAAAGCAGTTTAGAGTGAAAAATCAACGTTTCAGGCTGAAATGTGACTTTTCATGCAAAAGTGCACAACTCTGCTTAAAATGCTTACAGGAGCATTCTAACGATGAAACAAGCCGTTTAAAGTGATTTCCAGCTCAGAAAAGCAGTTTAGAGTGAAAAATCAACGTTTCAGGCTGAAATGTGACTTTTCATGCAAAAGTGCACAACTCTGCTTAAAATGCTTACAGGAGCATTCTAACGATGAAACAAGCCGTTTAAAGTGATTTCCAGCTCAGAAAAGCAGTTTAGAGTGAAAAATCAACGTTTCAGGCTGAAATGTGACTTTTCATGCAAAAGTGCACAACTCTGCTTAAAATGCTTACAGGAGCATTCTAAGCCGTTTAAAGTGATTTCCAGCTCAGAAAAGCAGTTTAGAGTGAAAAATCAACGTTTCAGGCTGAAATGTGACTTTTCATGCAAAAGTGCACAACTCTGCTTAAAATGCTTACAGGAGCATTCTAAGCTGTTAAAAGTGATTTCCAGCTCAGAAAAGCAGTTTAGAGTGAAAAATCAACGTTTCAGGCTGAAATGTGACTTTTCATGCAAAAGTGCACAACTCTGCTTAAAATGCTTACAGGAGCATTCTAACGATGAAACAAGCCGTTTAAAGTGATTTCCAGCTCAGAAAAGCAGTTTAGAGTGAAAAATCAACGTTTCAGGCTGAAATGTGACTTTTCATGCAAAAGTGCACAACTCTGCTTAAAATGCTTACAGGAGCATTCTAACGATGAAACAAGCCGTTTAAAGTGATTTCCAGCTCAGAAAAGCAGTTTAGAGTGAAAAATCAACGTTTCAGGCTGAAATGTGACTTTTCATGCAAAAGTGCACAACTCTGCTTAAAATGCTTACAGGAGCATTCTAAGCCGTTTAAAGTGATTTCCAGCTCAGAAAAGCAGTTTAGAGTGAAAAATCAACGTTTCAGGCTGAAATGTGACTTTTCATGCAAAAGTGCACAACTCTGCTTAAAATGCTTACAGGAGCATTCTAAGCCGTTTAAAGTGATTTCCAGCTCAGAAAAGCAGTTTAGAGTGAAAAATCAACGTTTCAGGCTGAAATGTGACTTTTCATGCAAAAGTGCACAACTCTGCTTAAAATGCTTACAGGAGCATTCTAAGCCGTTTAAAGTGATTTCCAGCTCAGAAAAGCAGTTTAGAGTGAAAAATCAACGTTTCAGGCTGAAATGTGACTTTTCATGCAAAAGTGCACAACTCTGCTTAAAATGCTTACAGGAGCATTCTAACGATGAAACAAGCCGTTTAAAGTGATTTCCAGCTCAGAAAAGCAGTTTAGAGTGAAAAATCAACGTTTCAGGCTGAAATGTGACTTTTCATGCAAAAGTGCACAACTCTGCTTAAAATGCTTACAGGAGCATTCTAAGCTGTTAAAAGTGATTTCCAGCTCAGAAAAGCAGTTTAGAGTGAAAAATCAACGTTTCAGGCTGAAATGTGACTTTTCATGCAAAAGTGCACAACTCTGCTTAAAATGCTTACAGGAGCATTCTAAGCCGTTTAAAGTGATTTCCAGCTCAGAAAAGCAGTTTAGAGTGAAAAATCAACGTTTCAGGCTGAAATGTGACTTTTCATGCAAAAGTGCACAACTCTGCTTAAAATGCTTACAGGAGCATTCTAACGATGAAACAAGCCGTTTAAAGTGATTTCCAGCTCAGAAAAGCAGTTTAGAGTGAAAAATCAACGTTTCAGGCTGAAATGTGACTTTTCATGCAAAAGTGCACAACTCTGCTTAAAATGCTTACAGGAGCATTCTAAGCCGTTTAAAGTGATTTCCAGCTCAGAAAAGCAGTTTAGAGTGAAAAATCAACGTTTCAGGCTGAAATGTGACTTTTCATGCAAAAGTGCACAACTCTGCTTAAAATGCTTACAGGAGCATTCTAACGATGAAACAAGCCGTTTAAAGTGATTTCCAGCTCAGAAAAGCAGTTTAGAGTGAAAAATCAACGTTTCAGGCTGAAATGTGACTTTTCATGCAAAAGTGCACAACTCTGCTTAAAATGCTTACAGGAGCATTCTAAGCCGTTTAAAGTGATTTCCAGCTCAGAAAAGCAGTTTAGAGTGAAAAATCAACGTTTCAGGCTGAAATGTGACTTTTCATGCAAAAGTGCACAACTCTGCTTAAAATGCTTACAGGAGCATTCTAACGATGAAACAAGCCGTTTAAAGTGATTTCCAGCTCAGAAAAGCAGTTTAGAGTGAAAAATCAACGTTTCAGGCTGAAATGTGACTTTTCATGCAAAAGTGCACAACTCTGCTTAAAATGCTTACAGGAGCATTCTAAGCTGTTAAAAGTGATTTCCAGCTCAGAAAAGCAGTTTAGAGTGAAAAATCAACGTTTCAGGCTGAAATGTGACTTTTCATGCAAAAGTGCACAACTCTGCTTAAAATGCTTACAGGAGCATTCTAAGCCGTTTAAAGTGATTTCCAGCTCAGAAAAGCAGTTTAGAGTGAAAAATCAACGTTTCAGGCTGAAATGTGACTTTTCATGCAAAAGTGCACAACTCTGCTTAAAATGCTTACAGGAGCATTCTAAGCCGTTTAAAGTGATTTCCAGCTCAGAAAAGCAGTTTAGAGTGAAAAATCAACGTTTCAGGCTGAAATGTGACTTTTCATGCAAAAGTGCACAACTCTGCTTAAAATGCTTACAGGAGCATTCTAAGCCGTTTAAAGTGATTTCCAGCTCAGAAAAGCAGTTTAGAGTGAAAAATCAACGTTTCAGGCTGAAATGTGACTTTTCATGCAAAAGTGCACAACTCTGCTTAAAATGCTTACAGGAGCATTCTAAGCCGTTTAAAGTGATTTCCAGCTCAGAAAAGCAGTTTAGAGTGAAAAATCAACGTTTCAGGCTGAAATGTGACTTTTCATGCAAAAGTGCACAACTCTGCTTAAAATGCTTACAGGAGCATTCTAAGCCGTTTAAAGTGATTTCCAGCTCAGAAAAGCAGTTTAGAGTGAAAAATCAACGTTTCAGGCTGAAATGTGACTTTTCATGCAAAAGTGCACAACTCTGCTTAAAATGCTTACAGGAGCATTCTAAGCCGTTTAAAGTGATTTCCAGCTCAGAAAAGCAGTTTAGAGTGAAAAATCAACGTTTCAGGCTGAAATGTGACTTTTCATGCAAAAGTGCACAACTCTGCTTAAAATGCTTACAGGAGCATTCTAAGCTGTTAAAAGTGATTTCCAGCTCAGAAAAGCAGTTTAGAGTGAAAAATCAACGTTTCAGGCTGAAATGTGACTTTTCATGCAAAAGTGCACAACTCTGCTTAAAATGCTTACAGGAGCATTCTAAGCCGTTTAAAGTGATTTCCAGCTCAGAAAAGCAGTTTAGAGTGAAAAATCAACGTTTCAGGCTGAAATGTGACTTTTCATGCAAAAGTGCACAACTCTGCTTAAAATGCTTACAGGAGCATTCTAACGATGAAACAAGCCGTTTAAAGTGATTTCCAGCTCAGAAAAGCAGTTTAGAGTGAAAAATCAACGTTTCAGGCTGAAATGTGACTTTTCATGCAAAAGTGCACAACTCTGCTTAAAATGCTTACAGGAGCATTCTAAGCCGTTTAAAGTGATTTCCAGCTCAGAAAAGCAGTTTAGAGTGAAAAATCAACGTTTCAGGCTGAAATGTGACTTTTCATGCAAAAGTGCACAACTCTGCTTAAAATGCTTACAGGAGCATTCTAAGCCGTTTAAAGTGATTTCCAGCTCAGAAAAGCAGTTTAGGGTGAAAAATCAACGTTTCAGGCTGAAATGTGACTTTTCATGCAAAAGTGCACCCACCCCCCCCCCCCCCCCCCCCCCCCCCCCCCCCCCCCCCCCCCCCCCGCCCCCCCCCCCCCCCCCCCGCCCCCCCCCCCGCCCCCCCCCCCCCCCCCCCCCCCCCCCCCCCCAACCCCCCCCCCCCCCTCCCCCCCCCCCCCCACCCCCCCCCTCCCCACACACCCCCCCCCAACCCCCCACCCCCCCCCCCCCCCGCCCCCCCCCCCCGCCAAACCACCCCCCCCCCCCCCCCCCCCCCCCCACCCCCCCCCCCCCCCACCCCCCCCCCCCCCCACCCCCCCCCCCCCCCACCCCCCCCCCCCCCCACCCCCCCCCCCCCCCACCCCCCCCCCCCCCCACCCCCTCCCCCCCCCACCCCCCCCCCCCCCCCCCCCCCCCCCCCCCCAACCCCCCCCCCCCCCACCCCCCCCCCCCCCCACCCCCCCCCCCCCCCGCCCCCCCCCCCCCCCCCCCCCCCCCCCCCCCACCCCGCCCCCCCCCCCCCCCCCCCCCCCCCCACAAGCTTCCATTGAGTTGTACACAGTTAATGTGTTCGTGCTGTATGTGTGAGACTAGACACAAATGATGAAAAATAATGACACCCGTTCCCATCAGGCAACTTTCTTTCCTACAGTGACTTTTAAAAGAAAAACCAAAGCAGATACAGCAAAGTCACAGTTGGTCATATTTGGCTAAATATAAACTCAGAACACTGAAAAAAGCTGCATTGCTTCTAACACTTTAACCTCTTTTATGGACTGTTTAATTCAAGAATCAATTTTCCTCAGGCTTTGTGGTGCTGAAATAGTCTGCGGGGGGTTGACTGAGCTTTCTGAGAACGGCTTGAAAAGTATCTCTCTTCTGTAGCCCTCTGTGTGCAGAGGCACAATTCCCATGTCAAATTATTTCATTAGAGCTCATTGCTTTTCATTGAGCTGTAGCGGTGACGTTTTTCCCGTTATCGCTATGGTAACATGGGCCATCTCAGGGCAACGTTCCTAAACTGTGTAAAGGACAAGAGATGGAGGGGACAGTCATTGGCCTTTCTCACTTCCGAGTGGAATGACGTTGGCTGAAAGGCTTGGGTTCCTTAGGGAATGCTTCAGCTGGAGATTTTAATAGAAAGAGTAGCCTCTTGGGCCCCATGGGCCCCTTGGGAGCCTGCTTGAGCTGAAGAGTAACAGTGAGGGCAGAGGTACAGTTCTGTGTGTGTGTGTTTTTCTTTACAGAAAAACTAATTCCCGACTTTATCAGGACTTTGGTAAGGCCATCTGGTCGCTAATCACAAGTTGTGCTGCAACAGGACAACAGCTCAAAGCACAGGAGTAAATGGACCTTAAATTGCTTTAGCAGAACATAGCGTTTCTGAAGTGGCCCAGAGTTTTCTGAACTTAAACTGATTGAGATTTTTGACCTCAAGGTTCTCCACCAGAGATCTTGAGCCGTAATATTGCCAAACTGAAACAATTTTCTAAAAAAACTTTTTGGTTGCAAAACTGTTCTTGGTTGTCGTGGAGGCTTGGTGCACAATCACAAAAAAGTTTGGTGGAGAATGCATATCATAAAAGTGGGTTGCTCTTTTGATGTGAATTCAAAAGAGAGATAAGATCATGTGTGACCCACTTTGTGAAAACTGAAATCGTCCTATGATAAAAACTTTGACCTTTAAATGTGGACATATCAGTTAACTGGTATATTGGTATATGTGTACAGAACCTGTATAAAATTATATATTGTATTTGGGTGCGTGTATTTAAGCCTTAGGTTGAACAGCCATGTTTGGTCTACATTCTTACCATCCTTGACCTTTAAATAGGTGCCTGTGGGTTGCATGCTGCAAAATCTCTAAACCCATATTTAAGGAACAGTATGTAAGAAATTTACATCAATTAATCATAAAATTGCCCTGATATGTCACTAGACATTAAGAAATCATTTTCATTTCAAATACTTATATCACTGACAACAGTGGTCCGGCCAGGATATTGTCATTTAAAAAGTGGAATTGCAGCCCTCAACTGATGTTTATGTTGTCATTTTTGTGTATTGGCCACCAGTTGTGAGATTGCAGTACCAGTTTTAGCCACAAGTTTTGTGATTGCAGTACCAGTTTTGACCACAATCTTACATACTGTTCCTTTAAGTCATTCTTCATCTTCCCAAGATTATGATAAGCTTAAACAAATCATATCCTCTGTTGGCATGTCTTAGTAAACCACTTTAAAGGGACACTCCACTTTTTTAAAAAAATAGGCTAATTTTCCAGCTCTCCTAGAGTTAAACATTTGATTTTTACCATTTTGGAATCCATTCAGCTGATCTCCGGGTCTAGCGGTACCACTTTTAGGATAGTTTAGCATAATCCATTAAATCTGATTAGACCATTAGCATCGTGCTCAAAAATGACCAAAGAGTTTTGATATTTTTCCTATTTAAAACTTGACTCTTCTGTAGTAACATTGTGTACTAAGACCGACGTAAAAATAAAAGTTGTGATTTTCTAGGCCGAATAATCTTGGCCGATTTTCTAGACGTAATAATCAAGGACTTTGCTGCAGTAACATGGCTGCAGCAGGTGCAATGATATTACGCAGAGCCCCAAAATAGTCCCCCTGCTATTAAAAGTTACCAAGGGGACTATTTTTGGGGACTGCATAATATCATTGCGCCTCCTGCAGCCATGTTACTGCAGCAAAGTCCTTGATTATTACGCCAGTTTGAGAGTATAGTTCCTAGTCAGTATCTGCCTTGAAAAGCGCAACTTTAAATTTTCCGTCTGTCTTAGTACACAATGTAACTACAGAAGAGTCAAGTTTTAAATAGGAAAAATATCGAAACTCTTTGGTCATTTTTTTAGGGTGATGCTAATGGTCTAATCCGATTCAATGGATTATGCTAAGCTATGCTAAAAGTGCTGCCGCCGGACCCGGAGATCAGCTGAATGGATACCAAAACGATAATAATCAATAGGTTTAACTCTAGGGGAGCTGGAAAATGAGCCTATTTTCAAAAAGTGGAGTGTCCCTTTAATGCTTTAGTTTAACAATACAATGCGAAGAATTACTTTCAGAATTACTTCCTGTACTGCACCAGTGTGAATCGTAGGCGCTTAATTAAAAGAGACTTTTGCCTGCTCTATTGTTTGAGCAAACAGTTTACCTCCGTAGGAAACCACCCCTCAAGTAATAAATCATTCCTGAATGAACGAGGGGCACAAAGGGATTGTTGTATTGTGTTGTGATGGCGTTGAGATTACTTTAGCAGTCTGCATTCGCCACATTCTCTCAGGAGTGATGGAGTTGGGTTTATGTCCGAAGATCATTTGGACAGATGAAAATCTGTTGTGGCTTCCATATAATTTGCTGGCTAGAATCCTCATCATCTCCGTGTCTGAATAGATTTAGAATTTGTGAGATATTTCAGCATTCATCCTCTAATATCATGCTAGACATAGTTTTAACGTGTCTCCATGAAATGATATGCCTATAAGGAGTTGGCTGTGCATTAGATTTTTGACTTGCAGCATAACGTCTGGTCCAGAAGCTGATCTTTTCAGCACGCTAGTTCTTTTTCAGAAGCACTCTGGTATTTTTCAACACAATAGCATATTGATTAAAAACTCTTAAAGGTATGGTTAAAGGAATGGGTGTTCAGAGCAATATGTATGCATGTGCAATGTATATCAGATGTACAAGTGAACCAATTGTTTACAGATGCTGTGCGTGTGTATTAATATCAAGCATGAAAAAACAAAGACTTTGTTAAAGGGTGTAATAGGACCCCTTTACTGTAGTAAATGCATAAATGCTGAAAAGATGCATTATTGGGTCGCCTCTGCTGACCAACACATTCATGCTGTGTTCCAGACTATTCAGATTTAGGATATTTCCCACCTCAAAACTGGAAATAACATCTGAATTAAGTTAAAAGTATTTAAGGTGCATTCATGCCATTTTACTGTTATTACCATAAGATTTTAGCGACTGCTGCAACACTTTAAAAAGTGAAAAAAAATACTTCAATTGGTAACACCTAAGTTAAATTTTTTACTTAAAGGGGACATTTTTAAGACTTTGTTAAGATGTCAAATAAGTCTTTCGGTCCCCAGAGTACGTATGTGAAGTTTTAGATCAAACTATATAGATTAGTTAAAGGAACAGTATGTAAGATATTTATATCAATTAATCATAAATCATTTTATGATTTGAAATCATTTTCATTTCAAATACTTATATCACTGACAACAGTGGTCCGGCCAGGATATTGTCATTTAAAAAGTGGAGTTGCAGCCCTCAACTGATGTTTATGTTGTGTATTGGCCACCAGTTGTGTGATTGCAGTACCAGTTTTAGCCACAAGTTTTGTGATTGCAGTACCAGTTTTGGCCACAATCCTACATACTGTTCCTTTAATGTAACATGTTCAAATTGCCACTTTGTAGTTGTGAGCAAAAATGTACTGTTTTTGGGCGTGTCCTTTAAAATGCAAATGAGCTGATCTCTGCACTAAATGGCAGTGCCGTGGTTGGATAGTGCAGATTAAGGGGCGGTATTATTCCCTTCTGACATCACAAGGGGAGCCAAATTTCAATTACCCATTTTTACATGCTTGCAGGGAATGGATTACCAAAACGTAGTTATTGGGTTGTTCTTTACACATTTTCTAGGTTGATAAAAACACTGAGGATCCAATTATAGCACTTAAAGGGATACTTCACCGATTTAGCATTCAGCTTTGTATCAGTAGAAACCCGTCAGTATTTTTGAATGATCGTGATTCCCTTCCTCATGTCCCCCTGAAAGGAGAGATATCTGTATTTTGGTTCTAGAAAAAAGTCTTCCGATGACGCAAAATTATGATTTTTGCGTTATCTGAGGACTTTTTGGCCAGAGGCAAAGACTACAGACAGTAGTAGGATTTATTTACGCATGTTTTTAACCCGCCCAGAGGGGTTGGACTGCCGAGTCCATTCGAAAAAGTATGAATCAAAACGAGAGTCAGCCATCTTTAATCTTCGCTAAGGCTCTCTCTTTTCAGCAGTAAACATTTATAACCAACATGATCTCACAAAGTTCCGTGGGATAGTCACGGAATTTTGTGCTAATTTTTCCGTGGCATTCTCAAGGATCTCCGCATTTTTCCGTGGCCCTGCTACGGACTGTCTTTTTATCGCTCCTACTCGAGCGATATTGCTTAGGAAACCATAGCAACGTAAGCTTACCTTGTCATTGCTGCTGTTGATATGGATTTTACAGGGAAGCTTTTTAAAAGTCTCTTTACTTCTGAGGTTCAAGCAGCAGGGGAGACCGATAGAAACTTTCTGTTGATACATTAGTGCTCTCTTATTCGTCTATATTTGGCGCGCACCGCGTCCAAATCGCAGTTCAAATACAAAATTAAAGTAAAAATGAACATGCTGCATACAGCACCCGGAAACAGACATACGAACGTTATTTTACCCGCAGCTTTTTTCTGTGTTGATGCTGGTCGCGCGCATTGGGTAAAAAAAATAAAAAAATAACACTGTCTATTTTTTAAATGCATTGTTGTAACGCGCGCGTTACTAAGACTGTAACGAGTAAAATATTACCAAAATTTTTTCAGTAATGCGTTATATTACTGCGTTACAGCAAAAATGAATATATTACTGTAATGTATTATATTTTGTAATGCGTTACTCTCAACACTGATTATAAAGTGAGCAATTTGTTTGTTTTTTACATCTGTCAGCTGAGCTATGGTTGTTATATTTACATCTATAAACCGTCAAAACCAGCAAATGATGTAAACTTACTACTTGTCCTTTCCTGGTTTTGACTGAACATCCCGTTACAAAGCAACTTAACATGGAAAAAGTCAGATTTTCATGATATCTCCCCTTTAAAGTATTTTTTACTTAAACATATTAGTTGAAAGAACTTAATATTTTTAGGTGTTACCAATTAAAGTGTTTTTTAAGTTTTTCACTTTTTACAGTGAACCTCATGCAGAAACACTTCCAGTATTGTTACTTGACAGACTAGCAGAAGCATTGAAATGTAAGTTAATGTTGTAATTATATATTTTACAGCTGCCAACAGTATTCTTTGACACTGATTAATTTTGGTGTTGTTACTGTTGCTACAGAAATGCCTTTTTTGGTTTTTGGTTTGTTTGTTTTCGTTTGCTTTTACACTTAAGATTTTTACTTAAAGTGAGAACATGTAAGTTTAATTGTTTATTTTTTAGGTATTAAAGTATTTTAGGTCTTTTTTTTACCAAATTAAGTAATATTTTACGTTAATCCAACTAACATTAAAAGAGCGCCATTTCAGACATTATTTTCAGGTTGAGGTGGGAAATATCCTAAATCCGAGCATAACAGGTGTATCTTAACCACAAGTGCTGAAAAGGTAAACGTATAAAAAATGTGCAGGTTTGTTCAGAAAGCTTATTCAAAATGCTTCCCTATTCTCACTAAAGCGATAAACTGTCCAGTGATGAACTGCCTGCTTATTTCTTTTTTAACACAGAATGAGTTTTTTTCACACTTATGTTTATAAAAGCCTCTTTCCAATAGCACAGCTGCCCCTGAGCACCGAGTTGATTTAACATTGCCTTGAAGAGCTTTTCTCAACACACCAAACCACTTCTGTCTGGAGGTAAGGACAGATGAAGAGAGAGAATGAGAGTCTGTTTGGTGCCTGCTGGTCTCTCTGACCTTGGGCGTGTCTGGCATTGTCTGGTTTGGTTCTTGCTGCATGGGGAGAACCAGTGGAGCTGATCTCGGGCCAGCTCTTTGGTTGAGCTGTACAGCAGAGGCAGAGGTGTGTTAAAGGGATAGTTCGGCCAAAAACGATATTAAACCCATGATTTACTCACCCCCAAGCTGTCCGAGTTGCATATGTCCATCGTTTTTCAGACAAACACATTTTCGGATATTTTAGAAAATATTTTAGATATTTCTGTTCATTAAATGTAATGTTGCGGGGTCCAGCAATAGTCCACGACCTTCAAGTCCAAAAAAGTGCATCCATCCTTCACAAATTAAATCCAAACGGCTCCAGGATGATAAACAAAGGTCTTCTGTGGGTAATCCGTGCGGTGTTGTTGTAGAAATATCCATATTTAAAATGTTATTAACGTTATAAACTACCTTCCGGTAGCGCCGCCATTTTGGAGTGATGCGCATTCAGGATGGGAGCTTACGCAGCGTACAGAGTTTCTCTGCTGCTGCTCTGTGCCCCCGCCCTCCGAATTTGTCATACGTCACTAAGAAAAGTGCGTACACTACGCTAATACTCTCTCCTGAGTCTAAGATGGCGGCGCTACCGGAAGATAGTTTATAACGTTAATTACATTTTAAATATGGATATTTCTACAACAACACCGCACGGATTACCCACAGAAGACCTTTGTTTATCATCCTGGAGCCGTTTGGATTTAAATATCTAAAATATTTTCTAAAATATCCGAAAATGTGTTTGTCTGAAAAACGATGGACATATGCAACTCGGACAGCTTGGGGGTGAGTAAATCATGGGTTTAATATCGTTTTTGGCCGAACTATCCCTTTAAAGACCATTGGGCCAGGCACCAGAGAAAGTCAACAGGCTTTGGTGAAAATGGGAATTAAGAACACAGTGAACCAATGTATTGCTGGCTAATGTGTGGACACAACTATTTAAACCCGTGAGAACTAACTCTATTGAAGAGTAAGCAAATGCAGATTTTTCTTGTTATTATACTTTGATGCTGCTCATAGGCCAGGCCGTGAGGTTATGATCTCATTCATCTTTTTAAGAGTATGCTGTGTTTATGACTCACTTTCTCTACCCCTTATTTATATCCGTCAAGTTCTCCTCCAAATCCACGGGTAATTACTCTGTCAGTCTTGCTGGATTCCCACCTCACCTCTCCCAGCAGAGATGTCAGAGTTTAGACTACAGTTTGATTAGGAAGACAGATCTGAGAGCGGTCTCAGGGTGGAGGCTTTTGAAAACCTGTAGAAAACCTTATGCCGCGACTTGGTTAACTTGGTTAACCTTGTTGCCTTGAGAGGGTGCTGCAAGTCTCTGAACACACTGAACAGTTTATGGTGTTTTTTTTCTGGCTACCACTTATATTGAGATCCTAGGGTTAAGGAGTGCTCAGCTTTGCTTTTTTTAGTGTTTTACTGATTTAATTTAAAGTATAATGGGTGCTGTTTGGGAAAAAAGATTTTTGGTCTTAGATAAGAAACTGCAGAAGAATTAAATAGCTGAAGTGGTTTGTTCAGAAACTAGAGCAGTCTGTTATCAATGTATTACAGGCCTGTTTTACTGGGAACCTGTGGCCTATTTTGAATGTTTGATGGACTGTCTGAGGTTGGCAGTACACTAGCAAGAAATATGTAGATACTAGGCAGACATACGAGGAAATTATGGATCATGTGTATAGTTCCTAATAATATTGCCTATCCACATCATTCACTAAATAAAAAGTTTTAACTTTCTTGCTTGTGGAAAAAGCTTCTTAGGACAAATTAAAGGTACATTGTGTAACTTTTAGAAGGATATTTTAAATGCAGTGCAATATAATATACATAACTATATTATTAGTGGTGTATTAAAACCTGACTAAATGAACTGTATTGTTTAATTACATTAAAATTAGATGTTTTATTTACATACACCGTGACTCCCCTCACATGGAAGTCGTCACATCCCTAAACTGTTAGAGCGCATTTTGTCACTACGTTGTCTCAGACGATGACATGTTTGTCCTGTGGCGGCTACCGTAGCTTTGTATTTTAAAAGGGAATGGTGAGCTATATGGAATAAACCATTGGTTGCGATTCACAATCTCACCAGTAGATGCCGCAAAAAACCTACACAGTGCACCTTTAATGCGAAAGTTACAAACCGTTTTGTGTTTATCAAATATAACACTGGATTGCAGAACTTGTTCTGTAGCTTTTTTTGACAAAGTATATAAAGAGTTTGGTTCTAAATTGCAATAAATCCATTTTGACTAATTTCGGTAAAATCGTGTTTTCTATACCAAGAAATTGACAAGATGAAAACCACTATTTTCAAACTTTCACATAGCATCTTTAGGTTATAATAACATAAAAAATTCTAATTCATTATTTGATTTTTTAAAGATTTATTATAAAAACTTATTTTTTTCTGCAAAATGCAATAAATCTATTGAATCAATATAGAAATGTGCATTTATCTTTTCCATGTTTTATTCATTTAGTTGACTAGTGGTATGCACTGATAAAAAATATACATTAATGGCATTAACCAAAACACTTTGTCATATTAAGAACACTGTTATTGCTGCTGTCATCCTTGGGACATTGTCACTGAACTTTTTTGACAGCGATCAGCTGTAAAATGTTTTTGTCCTGCTTGATTTCCGTTGACTTCAAGTAAAATAATGGAAAGTTATATATAAGATCCCCTGGGGTCAATGTGTTAGTATGACAGAAGCTTGATGCTGTAGGGAGAACAACCAACGACAGCATTTTTCCTTCGCCTGATTTTTCCTTCTTTCCGCCACAGAAAACCAGGTTTATCAATGCCATCAAAAGTATTATTTTGTTTTCATTTGTTTGTTGATCACGAAGTACAAAGTAGATGAGGAAAACTAGGATTCTGTGTGTATTCAAAGCACCACCCTTATTGTTTACAATGCATGGAATGGTGCGCTGTGATTGGTTAAGCAGATTTATTGCATTCTGCAGAGGAGGAAGCCTGGCGTTTATCGCATTTTGGGAAAAAGGGAGAAAAGATGACAGAATAACACGGCGGATGTTGGATTTTGCGTAAAATTTAAGAATTTACTTTTTAATATTGACCTGATACAATACTGAATTTGGTAGTAACTAATAAAAAAGGTGTTTATCGCCTTTATGGACTTGACCCATATTTCTCAAAAGAGATCATGTTCAATATCCTAAAGATCTTGTAAAATTGCAGACATTCGATGTATAAGACGAGGGACACTGAAAGAAAGAGAGAGAAATGCATCAAGAAACAACTGTCAAGTTTGATGCATTGTGTTTGTGTGATGTGTAAAACTGCTGATGACTCTTCTGCTTTGAGTTTAATGACATGCCTTTGCAGTAGCATATTGCAGTGTCAACATATCCTGTTTCCTATTTCTGGGTGTCTTTTACTTCTGATATTGTATCAGTAGCTGATGGCAATCTCTGGCCTTTCCTTTCCATAGGGAAATCAATAGTGGATCTATCTATCTCTGTTCTGCTGACTGAAAATATTGCAGAGGGTTTGTAAGTTATCATTGTACTAAACTACCTTTGTCGCCATTCAGTCTTTTTCGTTTCCAGTGGCCTCAAATTATTAAACATTTAAAGTGTCGTCAGTAAAGTTTCTGTACATGAAAGAAATGAATAATATTTAACTTGCATGAGATGAAGACACCTTTTCTTGAACTACGTAGCTTAGGTGCTGTTTTAGATAATGTACATGTAGAATGACCACAGGTGTAGTTCATCACAGTAGTATTGTTACTGCACTGTTCCCCAAATCGCATAGGCAGAGTTTATTGGGGGCACTGCCCCCAGACCAGAGCCAATTATGATTTTTGTAATAGGTACACTCTCAGAAATAAAGGGACAAAAGTTGTCACTGGGACAGTACCCTTTCAAAAAATTTACACCCTTGTACCCAAAAAGTGCATATTAGTACTTCAAAGGTACATATTAGCAGTTCAAAGATGCATATTTGTACCTAAATGGTACATATTAGGACTTTTTTTAAAGGGTACTGCCCCAGTGACAGCTTTGTACCTTTAATTTTGACAGTGTAGACAGTAACTTAAGGCTAAATAGTTTTTTAAATTGTAAAAAAAACAATGAACAACTCTCTCGGTAATTTCAAAGTATTGCAGTACCCTTGTTTGCTGGCAGGTGCCCCCCAAGCACGTTTTTAGTTCACTGGGGCAAATATCGACCACAGTTACTACTCATTATCTACAGGTAATTGATCACATGAGAGATTAACTTTCTTTCTGTCCATTGACTATTAAGATTGGCTGGAAAAATCAATAAGAAAATAATAATGTTTTAGAGAAGGTGATAAAAGCCCTTTGAATACCCGGTACTACCCCGCATGTACTGAACTGAGGAGCAGTTAAATGGCCCCCTCTGCAGGCTGAAGAAAAGTGCAGTTAACATTTACATTTTATCAATTCAGCACATACTTCAAACTAAAGTGAATTACAGTCCATTCAACATTCACCATTTACATTAGCAGAGTTACAGTTTAATTTATCATTTAAAATGCAAAAAACAACTTTAAGCTTTTCAGAAACATTAGCTGTCCAAACTAAAAACAACTTGCACTTATAGATCTTAAAATACATCGGTGCCCTTTGTTTTGCCTCAAAATGCACACAGGTAATGTTTTTAGTAAGACATGTTTGTTAAAACTAGTTATTTTTCCTAATTAAACTAAGGCCTAGTCCTGGATAAAGCTAATCCCTGTCCGGGAAACCGCCACATAAAGGTTGCTGCACTCTTAAAATGTCTGGATTATTTTTAATCCATAATGGGTATATATTGGACAGAACACACAGCTGAGTTAAAATCGACTGGGTTATTAACCCATAGTTGCATAACAACAACCCAACATTAGGTCATTTTTAACCCAGCACATGCTATGTCCAATATTTACCCATTATGGGTTAAAAATAACCCAGCTATTTTTAGTGTGTGTGTATTTGATTTATTAATATAATAAATGTGGATATTTTTGTTATGCACAGGTATGGGATGAACTGCCTAATCCAGTTTGAGGACTTTGCCAACGTCAACGCCTTCCGTCTTCTGAACAAATACAGAAACAAGTACCTCACTTTCAATGATGACATTCAAGGTGTGAACATGACGGACACATATACACTTCAATCTTCTTCATTTTACAAATTACACAACATCCACAGAAAATTCAGCATAACTGAGACCCAGTGTTGTGCTAATGGAGATCCCATTACCACATCATTAGTCAGTATGAATGAAGCTCTGGATGTAGGTGATTTATGTGAAATAACATTGCTTAAGTAGTCTTATTATACCTGATTACGGAATTCAGGGATTTTTAAAAGAAACATTTTAAGTAACCAAACATCAATCAAACTACCTCTCGAACTGATTCGATTGCAGATGGTATTATGGCTCCAGGCTGGGTGCTTAGATTGTCATGTTGAGATAATTTTGTTATTTTGTACTGTAAGTGATCAAATCAGACCTGTCTAATCAGTAGTGTAGTCAATATACGGTAAATCTTAAGCGGTTGCTATAGTAATGATGTGAGCATCAGCGCATTGACAAGACACAAATAATCTCATACAAATGAAAGCAGCTGTTGGTGCCACTGGAAAACAGTTTTAATAAACAATACATGTGTTGTCACATGTTTGGGATCATTTGCATGCTTTTAGGATGTGTCTGGGATCATATGCATGGGATTTTACGCCTTTCTTGCTGTTCAGACTTAAAAATAGCTAAATATATTTCAGTCTACTAAACCAAACTTTGGAAATTTGATGCCTTAACAAATCCATATAGATGAAGTCTCTGATCAGTTATTCTTAATTTAGCAAATTGCAAACCAAAACAACTACCACTTTACCTAAAAAGTTAGATCATAAAAACCTATGAAAAAATGTATTTGTGTTTGCCTCTTACAGGTACTGCTGCAGTGGCCGTGGCCGGACTGCTGGCTGCCCTTCGCATTACCAAGAGCAAAATGTCAGACCATACAATTGTGTTTCAAGGTGCTGGAGAGGTGTGTGTGCTTGTTACACATGTGCAAATTGTGTTTCAGCATTACAGTGTTTGAAAATCCCATAATGATTAACAACGCTGCTAACAACAGACTAGGGGCCTCATTTATAAAGCTTTCCACAAAACAGGGCTGGAAACGTGCGTACGCCAGTTCCTCCGCAAAGGTTATGATCTATAAAAAAAAAACTTGACGAGAGAATGGGCTTGCAGGGTGGTATATGAGGATAATTCATGTACGCACACTTGCAGGTGATTTTTGATTTATAAAGAGAACATTTAAGTATTTTTTGGCATATGCCATTCCCGGCTTTTGTGTATACGTAGACTTTTAATAAGGATCCTACGTACAGTTTTATAAATGAGACCCCAGGACGTCAGTTTTCCATTCTAAACAAGGGAGTTTAATTGATCTCTACAGAGCAGTTGTTTTGTAACTAAACTTTGTAGAGCTGGACCATACTGTACAAATAAACCGTAATACTTGAAAGGTAAATAAATATTTATATAGACACCCAGCACAAAGGCACAAATAATTATTTTGTATAGAAATAAAACAACAAGTATTTACTAATTTAACACTCGGTTGAATTCTCTATTTTTTATGTTCTTCAAACAAACGTTTTTATAGAAGCGTAGTGAAGTTCACAAAAGTTTGGCCTGTTCAGATGACTGAATGTATATATTTGTGACCTTGTCTGTGAAATCCAAGATAAAGTCTTATAATCCTGATATGAGATTATGAGCATTAAAGTTGGATTTCAATCTATAATTTCACAATTTTTACCTTACTCAGTCAATATTAAAGATATCAAGGTTATTTTTCACACAGTCTTCTTTACACTATGAAGGACGATTTTAGATTAACAGTATATCACACAGTTTTCAAATATTGGATTTTCAAATGACATATTGGCTTTTTCATGTTATCAGGCTGCAATGGGCATAGCTGACCTCATCGTCATGGCAATGGAGAAGGAGGGGCTTCCTCAAGAGCAGTGTTTGAAAAAGATCTGGATGGTGGACTCTAAAGGACTCATCGTGAAGGTTAGATTATATCAGAGTATTTCAGATCATGTTAACATTCACCCAAACCTGATTTTGTTTGTTTGGGAATTTTTACTCGTATTGACGGTTTCAGCAGTACATTACTGGGATGGGTTAAATTCAGAGATCACATTCCGAGTACGCGTTCCAATCTTGACAAACATGTCACTTTCATAGACGTATCACGGTACACTCTAAAAATGGCTGGGTTATTTTTGACCCATAATGGGTAAATATTGGACAGAATACGTGCTGGGTTAAAAATTGACCCAATACCCAGCATTGGGTCAATTTTTAACCCAACATGTATTCTGTCCAATATTTACCCATTATGGGTCAAAAATAACCCAGCCATTTTTAGAGTGTACACACCTTCCTCCCATAAACTAACAATTTTGCACAAAGGTAAAATGGTGATGGAGAAGGTCTGTGATCTCTGTCATTTTTCATGCTACCGCTCATCTTCATTGCACTGCAGCCTGGAGCTAAATCCCCAACATCTCGACAAGCATCTTACATGAGAAACTGCTGCACAGTCACCATCTGGATTAGCAGCTCTAAGCATGAAAATATATGAATCAAACTTGAAACTTGAAAGCATCTGTGAAAGGACGTGATTGAGTTACATAATGTGTTGTTTCTTCATCTCATGAAAACAGAGGAAATATTGCATGCGCTCTTTTATTTTTTTAATATTACATTTGGTATTGTTTCTTTCTACCTTTATTTTTTATTAAGTACTATTGACATATACTCTAGTTCAGTGGTCTACAACATGGTGCACCCACCAGGTTGCCCGCACAGAGTCTGTGAGGTGCCCCCCCAAAGCACATTCTATTAATAACTTCAATTTTAATATTTATTTATTTCATATTTTTTATATTAGCTTGCTTTTTATGTATGTTAACATTTTAACAATGATAAAACATCAACAAGTAAAATAAAATAAGTAAAACTATTTTTTTTTAATAAAGTAGCCCTTCAGATTGTTTTATCTATTGTGGTAGCCCTTGCTCACAAAAAGGTTGGAGACCCCTGCTCTAGGTAAATCATTTTGAAGTACAATGGATTTGTGCTTTAATTATTTAAAGGCGGAGTCCATGATGTTTGAAAAACGCTTTGGAAAAGGAGACGGGCCGACTACCAAAACACACTTATAGCCAATCAGCAGTAAGGAGCGTGTCTACTAACCGACATCCTTGCCGGGTTGCGTATGTGTGGGGTGGGTCTATCAACAGAAGGTCCAGATTCTATTGGGGTAGGGGCGTGTTTGTTTAGGTGATTTCAAATATCAACATTGGCTTTCAAACATCGTGGACTCCGCCTTTAAAAGCAAAAAAGTATAAGTAACATAAAGGGCCCTATTTTAACGATCTAAGCGCACAGCTCAACGTCTAAATGGGCGTGTCCGAATCCACTTTTGCTAATTTAACGACGGGAAAAATGGTTTGTGAGGTAGCATTTAAAAAAACATTTAAAAACCGATGCATTTGTTTAAAGCAAAGCATTTATTTACTTACCAGGCTGCAGGTGAAGCAGCACTTTGTGCCTTAACGTCTCATTATTTATGTCCAAGAGACTCAATAATAATCTTTTACATTCAATCCTTTAATCTTTCATATTTAAAAGCATTTTTGTGCTGCTGCGCATTCATGTAATGTTCCGCGTTGTCGTCCCGTTTATATGCGCATATTACTAATGCACTCTTTAAATAACAAAAAACATATTGCGCCATTGACTTTAGACTTTAGAGCAGGTTTTTGTTGGTCAATGGCGTTGTCTATTTTAGTTACGTTAAAATAGCAATGCGCCAACAATGTGCCTGAACACACCATGTTTTCAGACCAGAACGCTGCATTGCGCCGGGTGTAAGATAGAGCCCAAAGAGTAAAAAACAAGTGCAGGATGCAAACCTTTTCTTGAAATAGCTTAATTTTTCTTTCCAATTATTAAAAATTCTGTTCCCAAAGTAATTTGAACCTTATAGTGGAACTGTGTCTCTTTAAAAAATAATGGGTTTTAGTTTCATTTTTTGTTGTGTAATGCAATCACTGTAAATTTAAGGCACTTGATGATGCTTTTTCTTGCTTACAACTGTGTGAAGTATTAAACAATCAGTTCTCTGTCTCAGATGTGCAGTATGAGTTGCATACTTTAATAATCCCAATTTGTCTTCCCCTCTTTATCTCCTACAGGGTCGTGATAACCTCACCCATGAGAAAGAGAGGTTTGCACATGAACATGCACAAATGAGGAAGCTTGAGGATGTTGTGAAGGAACTAAAGCCTACTGCTATAATTGGTATATAAAAATATACTGTACTGTATATACTGCATATTGCATAGTAATTCTGGGTCTGTACTGTGTGAAGTCCACACTTAAAGTGGTAAACGTCTGCATCATGCTGATACTTACAATGAACATAAATAGTGGAATATAGAGCAAACAAATGAAATGTCCTGCTGTGTTAAAGCGAGGAGGTGGAAATCGAACTCGGGTTTGATAACAGTGCTAAAATCTACAAGTACCATATCTCTCCATTTATCTCCTCAGGGGTGGCGGCCATCACGGGGGCTTTTACTGAGGAGATCATTAAAACTATGGCAAACATTAACAAGAGACCAATTATCTTCGCTCTGAGCAACCCCACCAGCAAAGCCGAATGTACTGCTGAGCAGTGTTACACGCTTACAGAGGTATTTTTGGAGGTGTTTATTTGTGTGAGAAAGTAAAAAGGTTGTTTTTTATGTACAGTTTGTATTTTACATTTCAGGGCAGGGGTATATTTGCTAGCGGGAGTCCTTTTGATCCTGTTACCCTTCCAGATGGCCGAAAGTTCTACCCTGGTCAGGGCAACAATGCCTATGTGTTTCCTGGAGTGGGGTTGGGGGTCACCGCTTGTGCAATGAGACATATTCCTGAGGATATTTTCCTTGTTACGGCTGAGGTGATACAGTAAAATCCTTTTATATTTCTACTAATCTCTCTTTAAGTCTTTATAGCCACCTGCTTCATATAAAGAATTGTATACTGTAGCTCAGCGTTTGCTCCTTCATAACTCAGATTTAATGGAGTTAATGTTTTTTGACATATCGAGTAAATGAGGCATTTGCTGATATATCGTGAAAGTATAAAGCTGTAAAGTTGATGTGGAAAGCAAAGCTCAGATACTTAGGTCTAATATGAATTTGATGAGAAATCTTTCAGTTTTTAAAACTGTTAAAAACACGATTGCAGACTTTTTTGTCAGATATGAGAGGTTTGTGACGTCTTTTTTCAACAGTAAAGAGAAAGAAGATTAGTAGGCTCTGTATCTCAAGAGACTTATTTTGCTCACTATCATAGATTTTTGTTAAGCAGAAAGAGCTAATATCTCATACCTGACTCATCTGTCTTATAGGTCATTTTATTTTTTTGTTTATTTGTGATCCTTGACCACCAAACAAGTCATAAGGGTATTTTTTATTGATTACATCATCTGAAAGCTGAATTAAAGGATTAGTCAATTTTCTTTAAAAAAATCCAGATAATTTATTCACCACCATGTCATCCAAAATGTTGAATTCTTTCTTTGTTCAGTCGAGAAGAAATTATGTTTTTTAAGGAAAACATTCCAGGATTTTTCTCATTTTAATGGACCCCAACACTTAACAGTTTTAATGCAGTTTAAAATTGCAGTTTCGAACGAGAAGTTCTGGTTTAGTGCATATTATTTTTATATATTTTCCAAAAATTGCTAGATAAGACCCTTATGCCTCGTTTGAGATCATTTAGATTCCTCTTGAAACTGCAATTTTAAACTCCATTAAAACTGTTAAGTGTTGGGGTCCATTAAAATCCATTAAAATGAGAAAAATCCTGGAATGTTTTCCTCAAAAAACATAATTTCTTTTCAACTGAACAAAGAAAGACATCAACATTTTGGATGACATGGTGGTGAGTAAATTATCTGGATTTATTTTAAGAAAATGGACAACTCCTTTAATAGGCTTTTTATTTATGTATTTTTAGGATAGGACAATATTTAGGCGATAATATATTTTATCGCATAAATATTTAAGTTAAAAAAAAGAGAGAATCGGCTTTAAAGTTGTCCAAATGAAAGTCCTTAGCAACACATATTAATATTAAATGATACATTTTTATATATCTACAGTAGGAACTTTACAAAATATCTTTATGAAACATTATCTTTATTTAACCTGTTATACTGGCATCCCTATTTTTGAGCATTTTCTGAAAAACAACAAGCCCAAACTAAAACGTCTGCAGCTCTTGAACTCCATGGTCTATATTTATAATTCTGGCCTTGTTTGAAACTAGACACTTGACATATCTTGCCCAAAAGGCATAACAACTCAGATAGGTATAGGAACAGAGGTAAAATATACATGAAATGACTTGAAATGTATGAATTGTCATGTCAAACATCTGGGGACACCATATAGGTAAACTGAATGTTGTGATTTAATTTGAATCCTTGTAATCGTTTCATGATTGGTTACTACCCCTGTCCATCCAAACTTTGCTGGCTTTGCATTGGCTGGCATCATTTTGGCGTAATCCAGTCAAAGGCTGATGTGCGCTAAAGACACCTCGCTTACCCGATGTGCGCTTCCAGGACATTTTAAGTTCTTAAACCTTATCTGATTGGACAAATGATTTGTCTGAAATGATCAGAACCATAGGACAAGATATATAAGTACAGAGATTCATAATAATATGCGGTCCGTCTCCATTTCATTTTATCCTTTTGACTCCAGTGTATTAATGGCAAAAACAAGCTCAGAACATGAATTTTGAATGTTTTAGCTTTCAAATAATGCAAAGTTTATGATTGTTGATTGAATATTTGAAACAAAGTAAAGAAACCCATAGATACACCCCTAGGGCCCGCCCACGGCCAGTGTGGGTTACAGTTTTTCTCTATTGGTTTGGCTTATTTTTTGAAACAGAAAATACATTCTCAAAACAACATGGACAAACCTCCAAACCACTTGGCAATTGTTCACAACATAATTGAATTTCTCATTTATTTAATCAAATTGCAAATGTCTAAGTACATCTATCAATATCTCAGTACATCTTTGCAAATGAAGCCTACATTTAGCACAATTTCCAAGTGAATAGATCTTGTTCGCTCCAAAATGTGTCAGCGTAATTTCATGTATAAGTCATCACATGCATAATAGTCTGTTCAATTGTCAAAATGAGTCAAGAACATAATATCATGAAACCATGAATCCTTTGAACATTTGATACATTTATTACAGCAATTGACAGTTAGGTGAAACTAAAACTTGACTAACGAAGGAGGAGTTTACGTTTTTGTAGAGAATAATGGCATTGGAAGGAAATGAGACCACTCACATCCTCGTGTTTGTAGATGAAGCTGGCCTAGGGCAGAAAACGTGGCCGAAAACGTGGCCGTAATTTTATTGGCCACTGGGCCACGGTGGATGTCCCAGGCCAGCAAGGGGGCAATATAACTATGTGTGCTGCCATATCTGAGAATGATGTGGCCACTCACATCCCCAGTCTTGGCCCATACTATACACAGAAGCTTCTCATCTTCTTGGACCGCCTTCATTTTGATTTGATCTCTTAAAATGAGAGAGGTCTCGTAGGGCCTCACTTACCACAATATGTCATTGTATGGGACAATGTGAATTTCCACCGTGGCCCGCTCATCAGGGCCTGGTTCACTACTCCTGGTCATGGTGTTCCTACCACCTTACTCTTCTTTCCTCATTCCTATTGAGGAGTTTTTCTCTGCTTGGAGGTGGAGAGTGTATGAGCATCAGGCTCCAGATCAGAGGTCCTTGCTCCATGCAATGAACACTGTGTGAGGATATTACAGGAGATCAGTGTAGGGGTTGGTTGCGACATGCACGCCGTTTCTTCCCTCGCTGCACCACAAGGGAGAATATACACTGTGATGTGGATGAGAATCTGTGGCCAGACAGACAGCAGCATGTGGATGGCCAGGAGGGTGAGGACAGCGACCAGTAAAGAATTATGTAGGCTGCATATTTTTTTTTGTGTTTATATTACAGAATATTATGCTATATATATATGTTCTTTTTACTCTGATGTATGGAAGTTACTTTGTGGGAATAATAGTGGTTACAATTTCCTTGACAGTATGAGTGCAATGTGTGATGTCAAACCTTGGAGGCTACTCTTACCCTAAAATCCTTTTTTCTGTTTTATACACAACTGTATTCTGTTAGCTAGACAAAAAACAGTATAGTAACCATTGTCAATAAAGGACTGGGCGCTAAGACGGAAAGATGGACATAAGGGATATTTCAATGGTACTCGCCATAGTGACAAAACATCTAAACATTTTGACTTGCAGTGCTTACACAATACCAAAGGGACGAAGCATTTTGGGGGCACTGACTGTTTAAATCAAAAGGATATTTAGTTTTGACACATGAGTGAACTGTTTTTTGAGAGGTATGAGCTTTTGCAGGTGAACCGTGGTGTTGTGCCGAACCATCCACGTTATTTTGACAAAAGCACCAAGGGCCTATTTTAAAGATCTAAGCGCATTGTTTAAAGCGCACAGCGCAACCTCTAAATGGGCGTGTCCGAATCCACTTTTGCTAATTTAACGACGGGAAAAATGGTTTTTGCGCCGAGCGCATGGTCAAAAAGGGTAGGTCCTATTGTAATGGGAGTATTTTGGGCGTAACGTGCAGTAAACCAATGAGAGTCACAGCTCTTATTCCCTTTAAAAGCAAGTTGCGCTGGCACTATGTCTAATCCCTATTTAGCTGACGGACTTTGTAAACTGAAAAACTAAGCGGAGGAAGAAGATCCCCAGTTTAAGATTAATTTAAAATAATTGTGTTGGTTTTCACTTGTATTGAAATTGTTATATTTTATTAAAACCTTTAAAACCCGTTTTCTTTTAGTCATGGAAGTAAAAAGCAGGCTTGTAATTGCTTTAAATGTATGGCTATCCAATATCATCCAAAAATAATTTACAAGTATGTAAGATAAGGTTTGTACTGTAAAAATACTTTATTTGTAACAAACAGGAGATAAAGAATTTACAAACGGCTCTATGCGCGTTTCAGCACTTTGGACAGCGTTTTTTAGCAAAGTGTTTTTATAAGCATTACTTAAAAATGTTTTTCATCTCACCATATCCACAGGTACAGAGTCATCATATAATAAATCTGTGAGGTAGCATTTAAAAAAAAAACATTTAAAAACAGATGCATTTGTTTAAAGCAAAGCATTTATTTACTTACCAGGCTGCAGGTGAAGCAGCTCCTTGCGCCTTCTAATGTCTCATAATTAGTCCTCATTTATGTCCAAGAGACTCAATAATAATCTTTTACATTCAATCCTTTAATCTTTCATATTTAAAAGTATTTTTGTGCTGCTGCGCATTCATGTACTTTGTGATAAGCAAACCCGCGTTGTCCTCTCGTTTATAGGCGCATATTACTAATGCGCTCTTTAAATAACATAAAACACATTGCGCCATTGACTTTAGACTTTAGACCAGGTTTTTGTTGGTCAATGGCGTAGTCTATTTTAGTTGCCTCAAAATAGCAACGCGCCAACAATGCGCCTGAACACACCTCGTTTTCAGACCAGAACGCCCATGGGCGCAAAAGGGGGTGCAAATGCATTTGCTATTTAAACAACGCGGCGCTAAACGTGAAAATTAGGGTGGAAACTAGCGAAAGACACTTGCGTTGCGCATTGCGCTGCATTGCGCCGGGTGTAAGATAGAGCCCCAAGAGTGTTGAGAATGTCCAGTCTGTTTGAAGAAATGAGCCAAAGCAATTGAGAAGGATATTTGCCATTTTTGTTGCACTGACGCTTTATATGGGAAAGGAATTTAGTTCTGAAGCTTGAGTGAACAGTTTTGGGAAATATATTAGCTTTTGCAAGTGAGCTATAGTGTTGAGCTGAACTGTAAGACAAATGATCTTAGTGTTTTGAGAATGTAATTTCTGTTTCAAGAAATGAGCCAAACCAATGGAGAAAATCTGTAATATACTAATGATTTTTCAAATATTTTGACCTATACCATGTATTATTGGCTATTGCTACAAATATGCCCATGCAAATATGTTTTTGTGTTTTTCCTATTTTTCTCATTCTTTTACACTCAGCTTTTCCGTCCTCTTTCCCACATTAATCTCATGTGCTGTGACTGTTTCATTGTCATGTCATAGTCTGTTAAACTTATCTGGGAAGCTGTGCCATGCTTCACCTAAGATCAGTCAGATGGTGCATTAGTCGGTTGCATCAGACGGTCTAAACAAGAGAGACGATTTAAATCCCGGTCAGCCGTTGTCCTGTTGTGACTGAAACTGTCCATTTCGGCATTGAAAGCAGAGGAAACAGGACCACTTGCTGATAAATGTAAAGAAAATTTTTGAGTTCCACTCAAAGGCTTTATGCTCTCAGAGAGCAGCTTTTACTCAGAGACTGATGTTCTCTCAGCATGGGTTGGATCACGTTTCCTGTGGTCTGTAGATGAGTCATGGAAGAGAGAATTTCAAAGGGCAGGGGCAGAATCGTTCTTTCTCCATAATTTCTGGTGATACATGATGCTGTGCAGTTCGTCAGTGTTCGACTGAACCGTCAGTTGTAGGGCTGGAGCAATTCTGCCCTACAAAGGCATATTTTTGATATTTTTGAGACATTCAAGACCTCCTTTATTATTTGCATTAGTATCTTGAGTCAATTTTATGTTTTTTCGAGAAAATAAAAATGAAGAAGCAATTAACTGACAACTGAAACTCACTATAAGTCTAAACTTTAAAGTCATTTTTCTCAGTTTCACACTCTAGCGAGTTAAGGTCTTTTGCCTTTGTAGGGCAGAATTGGTCTCCAATTTTTGTGCCATTTGGGACCCCAGAATGTCTATTGTTGATCTTACATGAGTTAAGCTATACTGTATCAAGTAAAAAATTCTTTAGTCATTTTCATGAGGTTTATTTAATGCTAATACATTTTTACATTTAAATTTACATATAGATAGATAAACCTGCACGCAGGCAGACAGACAGGTGGAAGACCAATATATTCAATTCAATTCAAGTTTATTTATATAGGACTTTTTATAATCTTGCATTGTCTCAATGCAAATTTACATGAAAAAGAACATGGAAAACAGGAAAATTACTAAATAAATGGATGGATGGTTTGATGGATGGATGAATCGATTGATTGATTGATTGATAGATGGATGGATAGATAGATAGATGGATGGATCGATAGAGGGATTGATGAAACGAGGAATGGATGGATAGATGGATGGATGGATGGATGGATGGATCGATCGATCGATCGATAGAGGGTTCAATCGATAGAGGGATGGATAGATAGATGGATCGATCGATCGATAGAGGTATGGATGGATGGATGAATGGATGGAAGGATCGATCAATAGAGGGATGGATGGATAGATAGATGGATTGATAGAGAGATCATTCGATAGAGGGACGGATGGATGAATGGATCGATGAGGGATGATAGATAGATGGATGGATGGATGGATAGAGGGATTGATCGAACAAGGGATGGATGGATTGATAGAGGGATCGATAGAGGGATGATGGATAGATAGATAGATGGATGTATAGATGGATGGGTCGATCGATAGAGGGATGGATAGATAGATGGATGGATCGATTGATAGAGGGATGGATGGATCGATCAATAGAGGAATGGATTGATAGATAGATGGATGGATCGATAGATGGATCAATCGATAGAGGGATGGATGGATCAATAGAGGGATGATAGATGGATGGATAGGGGGATTGATCGATAGAGGGATGGATGGAGAGATAGATGGATGGATCGATCAATAGAGGGATGGATGGATAAATCGATCAATAGAGGGATCAATCGATAGAGGGATGTATGGATCGATAGAGAGATGAAAGATGAATGGATGGATGGATGGATCGATAGAGGGATTGATCGATAGAGGGATGGATGGAGAGATAGATGGATGGATTGATATAGGGATCAATTAATAGAGGGATGGATGGATCGATAGAGGGATGATGGATAGATAGATGAATGGATGGATAGATGGATGGGTCGATCGATAGAGGGATGGATGGATGGATAGATAGATGGATCGATCGATCGATAGAGGGATGGATGGATCGATCAATAGAGGAATGGATTGATAGATAGATGGATGGATCGATAGATGGATCAATCGATAGAGGGATGGATGGATCGATAGAGGGATGATAGATGGATGGATAGGGGGATTGATCGATAGAGGGATAGATGAAGAGGTAGATGGATGGATCGATCAATAGAGGGATGGATGGATAAATCGATCGATAGAGGGATCAATCGATAGAGGGATGTATGGATGAATGGATGGAAGGATCGATCAATAGAGGGATGGATGGATAGATAGATGGATTGATAGAGAGATCATTCGATAGAGGGACGGATGGATCGATGAGGGATGATAGATAGATGGATGGATGGATGGATAGAGGGATTGATCGAACAAGGGATGGATGGATTGATAGAGGGATCGATAGAGGGATGATGGATAGATAGATAGATGGATGTATAGATGGATGGGTCGATCGATAGAGGGATGGATAGATAGATGGATGGATCGATTGATAGAGGGATGGATGGATCGATCAATAGAGGAATGGATTGATAGATAGATGGATGGATCGATAGATGGATCAATCGATAGAGGGATGGATGGATCAATAGAGGGATGATAGATGGATGGATAGGGGGATTGATCGATAGAGGGATGGATGGAGAGATAGATGGATGGATCGATCAATAGAGGGATGGATGGATAAATCGATCAATAGAGGGATCAATCGATAGAGGGATGTATGGATCGATAGAGAGATGAAAGATGAATGGATGGATGGATGGATCGATAGAGGGATTGATCGATAGATGGATGGATCGATAGATGGATGGATGGATCGATAGAGGGATCAATTAATAGAGGGATGGATGGATCGATAGAGGGATGATGGATAGATAGATGAATGGATGGATAGATGGATGGGTCGATCGATAGAGGGATGGATGGATGGATAGATAGATGGATCGATCGATCGATCGAGGGATGGATGGATCGATCAATAGAGGAATGGATTGATAGATAGATGGATGGATCGATAGATGGATCAATCGATAGAGGGATGGATGGATCGATAGAGGGATGATAGATGGATGGATAGGGGGATTGATCGATAGAGGGATAGATGAAGAGGTAGATGGATGGATCGATCAATAGAGGGATGGATGGATAAATCGATCGATAGAGGGATCAATCGATAGAGGGATGTATGGATCGATAGAGAGATGATAGATGAATGGATGGATGGATGGATGGATGGATGGATCGATAGAGGGATTGATCGATAGAGGGATGGATGGAGAGATAGATGGATGGATTGATATAGGGATCAATTAATAGAGGGATGGATGGATCGATAGAGGGATGATAGATGAATGGATGGATCGATAGAGGGATCAATCGATAGAGGGATGAATGGATCAATAGAGGGATGATAGATGAATGGATGGATGGATCGAGGGATAGATCGATAGAGGGATGATAGATGAATGGATGGATCGATAGAGGGATAGATCGATAGAGGGATGGATGGATCGATAGAGGGATGATAGATGAATGGATGGATCGATAGAGGGATCAATCGATAGAGGGATGAATGGATCGATAGAGGGATGATAGATGAATGGATGGATGGATCGAGGGATAGATCGATAGAGGGATGGATGGAGAGATAGATGGATGGATCGATATAGGGATCAATCAATAGAGGGATTGATCGATGGATCAATAGAGAGATGGATGGATGGATCGATTGATAGATGGATAGTTTGAGGGATAGATGGATAGATAGATGGATTGATAGAGTGATCTATCGATAGATGAATCGATAGAGGGATCTATTGATAGATGGATGGATCAATAGAGAGATCGATCGATTGAGGGATGGATGGATGGATAGATGGATGGGAGGATGGATGGATGGATGGATCGATTGATCGATAGATGGATGGATGGATCGATAGATGGATGGATCGATAGATGATGGATGGATTGATAGATGGATGGATCGATAGATGGATGGATGGATCGATAGAGGGATCAATCGATAGAGGGATGAATGGATCGATAGAGGGATGATAGATGAATGGATGGATGGATCGAGGGATAGATCGATAGAGGGATGGATGGAGAGAGATGGATGGATCGATATAGGGATCAATCAATAGAGGGATTGATCGATGGATCAATAGAGAGATGGATGGATGGATCGATTGATAGATGGATAGTTTGAGGGATAGATGGATAGATAGATGGATCGATAGAGCGATCTATCGATAGATGAATCGATAGAGGGATCTATTGATAGATGGATGGATCAATAGAGAGATCGATCGATTGAGGGATGGATGGATGGGAGGATGGATGGATGGATGGATGGATGGATGGATGAGTGGGGATGGATGGGTGGATGGATAGATAGATAGATGGATGGATCGATAGATAGATGGATGGATCGATAGATAGATGGATGGATCGATAGATAGATGGATGGATCGATAGATAGATGGATGGATCGATAGATGGATGGATCGATAGATGGATGGATGGATCGATAGAGGGATGGATAGATAGATGGATGGATCGATAGAGGGATAGATAAATCGATGGATGGATGAATCAATGGATGAATCGATTGATAGATGGATCGATTGATTGATTGATTGATCGATGGAGGGATGGATGGATAGATAGATGGCTGGATCGATAGAGGGATCAATTAATAGAGGGATGGATCGATCGGTCATTAGAGGGATGGATAGAGGGATCGATGGATAGATGAATGGATCGATAGAGAGATTGTTCGATGGATGGATGGATGGACTGATAGAGGAATCGATGGATAGATGAATGGATCGATAGAGGGATGGATGGATGAATAGATGGATGGATGGATAGAGGGATCGATCGATAGAGAGATGGATCAATAGAGGGATTGATCGATAGGGGGATCGATTGATGGGGGATTGATCGATAGAGGGATAGATGAATCGATGGATGGATGGATGAATCGATGGATGGATAGATAGATGAATCGATCGATAGATGGATCGATCGATAGAGGGATAAATAGACTATAGATAGACAGATAGAGACAGGCAGACTAGATAGATAGATAGATAGATAGATAGATAGATAGATAGATAGATAGATAGATAGATAGATAGATAGATAGATAGATAGATAGATAGATAGATAGATAGATAGATAGATAGATAGATAGATAGATAGATAGATAGACCATGCAGTATTCTGTACCTCAGAGTCAAACCCTCTGTTAGAGAGATAAAGCTTTTAGTAATTGTTTTTGTCTCCTGTCAATTCTTGATGTAATCACAGACAAAACAAACCCGCTTATTAATCTAAACAACCCACGCCTGTAAACAACTGGACAACAGCAGAATACTAAATGCAAGGTTGTCAAAGAAACTAATTAGCTTTAAACTTTTTTAACTTTAAATGTGTGGGTTCAGTATAATTAAGTGTTTTTAGTTCTGATTAATTATAATCATCAGTTTTGCCTGTTTTTTCCGTAGACTATTGCTGAGCTGGTGACCGAGGAGCATCTCAAAGAGGGACGTCTGTATCCTCCTCTCAGTAACATTCGGGATGTTTCTTTCAGGTTGACTGTGAAGGTTTGTGAGAACTCAAAATGCTCAAAAATTTTAAATCTCAATGACATTTCAGCTTTTATCATTTGCTTTCTTAATTTATGTAACTACAAAATACAGATTCTGTGTCAGCTTTACCGTAATTGTTTTACATGCACCTTGCTTGAAGATTGTGGAATACGCCTATAAACACAAATTGGCAACAGTCTACCCGGAGCCGCAGGATAAAGAGGCTTTCGTTCGTTCGCTCGTCTACAGCACAGACTATGAAGAATTTGCAGTCAACTCATACAGCTGGCCTGAGAACGCCATGACTGTTCAAACCTGCAAACTTTAACCCTACAGCACCTTCACAAACCACAATGAGATTTATTCACAATGTATTCATTTGAAATGTGCAAATGAGAGTGTTTATTAACCTATCTGCAAACCAAAAATATTTTAAATAAAATGTTTTAAGTCTTTTATCATAAATTTGAGGTTGTGTCTCTCATTACAACATTCACTGGATATATAATCTAACAGAATAATATAATATATACTTAATAAGTAGTATACTGTAAGTACCTATAGAGTTTTTAAACTACTGTAAGCTTCCAATGTGACTCATCTGTCCCAGTTGCTGCACAGTCTTTTATTAGACTTTAATTAAAGAGATCAAGGAGTCAGAATTGGATTGGGATATACTCTAATGCAGGCTGGATTTTAATGCAGGCTGGATTTGAGCATTGTTATATTGTTTGTTTTATTTTATTTAAGAAACTTTTGCTATGCGTCAGTGATATTTAATTTGGTGCACATTGTTCATTATTAAAGGAATAGTCTACTCATTTTCAATATTAAAATTATGTTATTACCTTAATTAAGAACTGTTGATACATCCCTCTATCATCTGTGTGCGTGCACGTAAGCGCTGGAGCGCGCTGGGACGCTTCGATAGCATTAAGCTTAGCCCCATTCATTCAATGGTACCATTTAGAGATAAAGTTAGAAGTGAACAAACACATCAACGTTTTTCCTATTTAAGACGAGTAGTTATACGAGCAAGTTTGGTGGTACAAAATAAAACGTAGCGCTTTTCTAAGCAAATTTAAAAGAGGAACTATATTGTATGGCGTAATAGCACTTTTGGGAGTACTTCGACTCACCTGAAAAGTCCGCTCCCCTTCTCACTCTCATAATGGGAGAGGGAGGGTGTTACTGCGCCGAGTCGGAGTGCTACCAAAAGTGCTATTACGCCATAAAATATATTTCCTCTTTTAAATCCGCTTAGAAAAGTGCTATGTTTTATTTTGTACCACCAAACTTGCTCGTATAACTACTCGTCTTAAATAGGAAAAACGTTGATGTGTTTGGTCACTTCTAACTTTATCTTTAAATGGTACAACTGAATGAATGTGGCCAAGCCAAATGCCATCGAAGCGTCGCAGCGCGCTCCAGCGCTTACGTGCACGCACACAGATGATAGAGGGATGTATCAACAGTTCTTAGTCAAGGTAATAACATATTTTAACATTGAAAATGAGTAGACTATTCCTTTAAGGATGAATGTAGGAACATAGTTATGGGAACATGCTCATATTTTGAATGTCAGTTGGAAAGTAATTAAAGTTAGGGTGACCATACGCGCCATTCTTCCCGGACGCATCCCGGACGCATCCTGACCAGGATTTCGGGTTCGTCTTCTGGAAGTCGTATTTGTCGACCGCATACGTCATAGAGGATTATTATTATTATTACAGAAAAGCAACCGTTATCTTTTAAGTTAAGAATTTGTATGATTGTATGTCTTATGTTTTTAACTGAATGGCGTATGCAGTCAACAAATACGACTTCCGGAAGATACACCGAAATCCTGGCCAGGACGCGTCCGGGAAGAATGGCATTTATGGTCAGCCTATTAAAGTAATGTTATTTAAGTTGATCCAACTTTTACTTTTTACAGTGTATGCCAATTTAACCTTCATTTAAAAATACAGAAATATCTGTTGTCTGATTATACTATCACAATTCATTCAATTCATTCAACAGATTGTGTGGTACCAGAATTCATTTCGTGTGGTCGAGATAAATAAACGCACAATGCATTTGAGAAGGTGTATCAGAGAAACTGCAGTAGGAGCAGCAGGCTGACAATCATAGAAGTGGGTGGGGCACCGAGCCAGGCCGAACACTTTTAAATATAGATTAGACTGTTTTAGTCAGAGGATGAAAACATGGTGGAAAATGGTCATAAATTACTTACATTTTTATGTTTTTTCTCCAAATTGTATAAGTAGACATCAGGGAACATAATAAACGACCCCTTAAATACAACCCTGGTTTAATCTGATGATTTGGTGTAGCAATACTGCTAGTATTGTTTTTGATAAAAGTGCCTGCTAAATTATTAAATGTATTGATGTTTATAAAGTTGACATGTTTTATCACAGTATATGATGTGAAAGGTAGGAATTCTAGTTTTTCTCATTCTTGCACTAACAAATGGACAATGGTAAGTAGGTACAGATACTGTATGCAAACTTTTGGTACCAATATGCACTGTTAAAGGTGCAGTGTGTAATTTTTAGAAGGATCTCTTGACAGAAATTCAAAGTAATATACAAAACTATATTATCAGGGGTATATAAAGACCTTACATAATGAACCGTTATGTGTTTATTAACTTAGAACGAGACCTTTTTATCTACATACACAGAGGGTCCCCTTACATGAAAGTCGCCATTTTGTGCCCTTAACGGACACATTTTTTTACCAAGTTGTCTCCGACGATGACATGTTTGTCCAGTGGCGGCTACCGTAGCTTTTCTATGTGTTTCAAAAGTGAGGGGTGAGCAGTGGAATAAGCCGTTGGTTGCAGTTTTCAACCTCACCACTAGATGGTGCTAAAATTTACACACTGCACCTTTAAGGTACTATAAACTCTTTAGGTGCAAAGGTGTACTTATTGAAAGGGTACAGACCTAGTGAAAGCTAGGGACCATTTTTCTCACAGTGTGGAGCAGGTTGAAAGGTTCAACTGAACATGTGGTCAGAGAAGATAGCTAAGCTAACCCCCAATAATTCTGCATATTGATTTAAAATATTTTTTATCAAGACACTTTAATCATTTTAATCACTTTTTATTGTAGAGCCTTTCACATTGTTTTACCAACTTTATGGAAAATCCTAATGTACAGTTATAGTGTTGTATATGCTTCAGAGTCACTGTTTTGAATAGAAAAACTTTTTTGAAAGATTTTATGTCTTTTGTTTGGTACCCCAGTGAGTGAGTCAAAAGGTGACTGTGGTGTTTTTATTATCTTGTAGCAATTCACCCTATGAATTTAATTGCAGGGATATTTTTACATTTAAATTGAGATACCCGAGAGCTACAAACTACAACATTTCCACTATTTTTCACCAAAGCTTGACAGACATAGTTGCTGGGATCGATTGTTGGTATTTATTGAAAATAAAACGGTTCTTTTTATCAATACAGGTATGTGCTTCTGTAGTGCAGTTTGTTAAGCTTTGCATTAACAATGCACATCATGGGTTCGATTCTCAAGGAACACGCATACTAGAATAAAGAAATGTATCGATTAAATGCACTGTAGACTTTGGATACACTTTTAAGTCACCTAAGCAAAAATGCCTTTGTGTGGTTCCTTTATTTGCTACAAGTAAATGGGATGTAATAGGTCTTGTATTTAGAAGAAGAGACGAATTTTTATCTGTAATATCTTTGTTGCAAGACTCTGTGATGTGCTGCTTTGTTGTTCTTGTACTCAGCAAGGATTTTTTTAATTACGCAACCTTTCATTCACAGTGAAACACCTGCTGAGTATGAGTATTAGGTCAAATGAAGTCTAATGTAAACAAGTTTGTGTGAGTGTTAGGTTAAATGCATTACATTAAAACATCAAAAAGGGACGAACCCATCCCGTTGGGTTGTAATTTAACCCATGCTGAGTTGTTTTAAACCAAAATCCTGGGTTGTTTAAACCCATTGTTGGGTCAAATATAAACATTTTCTGGGTTTATTTAACATATCAGTGGGTTTGTTCCTTTGTGATCCAATGCTATAAAATATATCCCAGGATTTTTTAAAGTGTATAGTGGTTTCAAGCTATACATTAGTGTTGATTTACTGTATGTGTGTCCTTCAACCCTTTGCATTGCTAATACAATGCTTGAGTTAGAGAAATAGGAACCGATACACACACAAAAAAAAAACACTGCGCTGGCTCAAAAAAGGACGAACCCAGCCTGTTTGTTTGTAATTCAACCCAAATTGCTGGATTGTGTTAACCCATTGTTGTGTCATATGTGAAAATTTTCTGGGTTTATTTAATTTAATGGCTGGGTTTACCCCAATGGCTGGTGAATGTCTATTAAACAAATCTGTTGGTGTGTGTTTGTGCATAAAAGTTAATTTGAGTAATCAACTTAAATTTACAATTCATTTCAACTTTCTTGATTACTTAGAGTTGTATAAATGATAAAATAAATAAATATATTGTTTTATAATGTTTATAATTTATAGCAACTCTTCACATCACTATGAAAGTTTAATTAATTGTAATTTCAAATTGATTAAACTTACATTTTAGTAATCACTATTAGTTAAAATAAACAAAACGGAATGCAAAGCTGAGCTATAAAACACTGTCTCTCTATAATGGTCTTTCACCTACACTATATCTATAGGCAGCTTATTTACTTATGACCATACTTCATTATCAAAGCAGTACATTGCTTCATGCTAATTTCCTGTCAACAGTGCAAATAAGCAATTACAACATTGTGGTGGTCAGTTTACTAATACAGCAGTTTAATATAAATCCCCACAGTGCATGCCAAAGTTTTGTTAAGGAAATGTATTCCTGCTGGTGTGTTTGATAAAGGCTGTGCAGTGCACTGATAAAAAATGTTCATAAGAGGACAGATTCAGATGTACAGCATTTTGTCCTATTTTCACACATGCTCATTTCCTCCCTTTACCTCGATTACATTTATCTGTAGCACTTAACCGAACAGCTTAAGTTAGATCTATAGTGCTGGTGTATGATTCATAAGAACACTCACCACATACTGTATGGAGTTCACATAGACCAACTCGAATGCCACGATCTTCATTGTTTCCTCTGCACGTTTACATCATGCCTACAGTGAAAAATTACAGTGTTTGAACATGAAGTATGCAAGTATTGCTGCTGTGTCAATAAGGTGCTGAATTACAGATTTATGTTAAAGAAAAGTCAAAGAAATTCTCAGTGTGGGTGAGAACATAGAATACACGATCTATAGATCTTTAAGGAGTCTTTGGTAACATACCAAAGGCTTTTCATCTTTTTTATATATAAATATATCTTGCAGTCAATACATAAATCTGATTTATATTGCGATATACCTGCATATATTCAAATGCATCAGATTTCTGTGTGGGAACAGAAAAAGTTAGCTGTTATTATCTTTTAAATGCTGATATATAAACAAGGCAGAAGGTTGTGATCTAAATTGAATGTATTCTTTATGGTGCCCTTATGAAACACCTTATGTAGGTGTAACCAAGGTAACAGTGCAAGAGTTTACCTTTCATTAGGACATCTCCATTAAAGTAGTAACTAGGGAGTTTTTGTGTTCAATAAACGTTGCAGTCCTGTGCTTATTGAAAGAAACAAAAGAAGATTTCAATGCAGGTTTAATGCAGTCCTATGAGGGTATTAAAAAGTGTTTCTCCTCCAAAAGAGCGTTCTTAAGGGGAATGCGTCAGTATGTTGTGCTAGGGTGAATTCAGGTAGATAGGGATAGTTTTTGGCCAGTCATCTCAATGTCAAAAGTATCCCAATCTACCTGAATTCCTACTATATTTTGCTAATAATGAATGAAAATTAGAATTATTAATATTATGATGGCAGAAAAGACACTGTGCGTATGTAGGGATGTTTATATTTTGTGAATCATTATTTTGTTAATAAAGTTAGCAGTGCCAAATCTCTTTCAGTACTGTTTCAACACTGCGAAGAGACCTTTAAATGTAGCTATTTTGTAGGCAACCTGTCGACATATGGAGTGCGTCATGGGCAGCGCGCGAGACGATGCGCGCACGGGCATAAGTGGAGACATCAGTGCGCAGTGCCTGTGAGGAGGATGCTGAAATCGACCTGTCATAAAAATCTAAGTGCCAGGGATACTGTAAGGTTTCACAGCTTTCTTTTCGTACAGAATGAAAAGGAAATGATTTGTTAAACCCATCAGCAGCCTCCAGCTCTGCGTTTTCGCCATGGTGGAGTTGGACCCTGTTGTTTGGAACTTTACGCTCAAATTGGACAATGGATCAAACACTAATGAGAACGTATCTGGATATTCAAGTGATGATTATTATAATATTGTTCACCTCACGGAAACCAAAATCCTTCCCGCGTTTGTTGGATTTCTGTGCTCCACTGGGCTTGTTGGAAATGTTCTCGTCCTGGTCACTATTTTAAGGTAGGTTTGCAGGCTGGTGAAATATAAAACTGTCTAGTATTTTGTTTAGCTTTAACCATTTACTCATACAGGTAGAAAACAAGACAAGCTATTTATGCATTTGGTAGACACTTTTAACCAATACTATAGTGCTTTATTAAGTGTTCCTTGGAAATCGTACCCACGACCTTGTCCATCCATCTAATATGAAACAATACATATGAACCATGACCTTCAAAAATGTTTCAGTCCCCATGAGTTCTTGGATGTTATGCAGACATGTGTACTGCTGCTTGCAACAGTTTTATTTCTTACACCTCTCTTGACATTTTTACCAACACCTCTCTGAATTCCCAAAAGAAGCTCTTTTTTGTCTTTAATGCAGGTCAGCCAAAAAGACAGTACCAGACGTGTATGTGGGTAACTTGGCTGTAGCCGACCTGGTTCACGTGACCGTCATGCCCTTTCTGATTCATCAGTGGGCACGTGGAGGACACTGGGTCTTTGGCAGCACCCTCTGCAAAATCATCACCTCTCTGGATAACTGCAACCAGGTGGCATGTGCTGCAGTCATGACTGCTATGAGCCTGGACAGGTTTGAAATCAAATATATAATTATCCAGTGCCGGACTTTGTCTGCAAAGCATCCTTTATGAAATTCCTTCCAATTCAATGGCTTTTTTCTTCACATTATTTACCTTAAATCATGAATCACAATATGGTTGAATCATCCACAAAGAGTAGCTTAATAGAATATTTTTTCTTTAAACTGTGTGAGCCAAAAAAGGGTTAAAAAAGTTTGAAAAGACACAAATATCTTTTGGCATTTGTATGGTCAAAAGAAAAGCATCCTTTACCATTTTGGAATCGTGCACCACAGAACAAAGAATCTCATTCTGTTTTGGACATGAGGGGAAGTAAATGATTACAGAAATCCCCAAATTTAATTGTGCGTGAGTGTGAGAGAGAAAGAGAGAGTTGGGTTCGATCAAAATTGATTTTTCCTAATAAAATTCTAATGAGGTGCTTGGAGCCGAGAGTCAAGCAGGTGTTGTGCACCCTCGTGTGATGAAAAATGATTGCTACTCATTTTTATTCTAATATGGATTATTAATGTATACTTATTCATACTGTTATAAATATTCAACAAAAAGTGAAATGACCTCTCTGAATCATTGATGTTCAATTTAAAATTTGCACCAAGATTAACTGCTCATGCTGTGAAATCTTCAATGAAGGGGGTACAGCAAGGCCACTGGTGCCAGTTGTCATACAAGGAATCGCTTTTTATGTTATATGTATCCTCAGGCATTTTGTTCAGGTCAGGAAGAGTTATTAATTTAGGGTTCTGTATCCTGAATAGGGTGTATTATAATTGTTTTACTGTTTGCATTGCAAATAATCCATTCAGCAGTCTGTAATACATTTTAAATATGTTTTTGAAATAAGCAGTACAAATTTTTGTATTTTCAGCCAAAACTATACTGTAAGTGCAACAGTGTGATTTTGATCTGCCAGGCAGTTAGTAAACCACAAGAGGGCGCACTTGGCGCAATTATTTGGCATTTGACTTTCCATATTCAACCTTATATCCCAATATCAGCAGGAACCTTTGGCCATGTCTTCTTTTAACGAATGTTATTTTTGGGTTTCAAAAGAAAATTTTAAACAAATAAAGTCATAACCTTTTCATCACTGTTTACCAGTGGACTCATTCCCTGCTACCTTTTCCTTTGAAAACAAGTCGGTTTATACATATTTTTAAAAACATTAGCAAAAGTCAAGTACAATTATTATAGAAACTATAAAAAATGGAATTATATATGTAAACAATATAATATACAATCACAAAATGTTGTCTAACACTTATTCTCTGATGGTCTGGCAATAAAGTTTATATTATGCATACCGGTATACATTTTATTTATTTACTCCAGATACCTGGCCCTTGTTCATCCATTTCGCCTGTTGAGCCTCAGAACCAGATCGAGGACAATTCGTATTAACCTCTTCGTATGGGCGGCCTCCCTTGTAATGGTTCTACCAGCCTGGATCCACTCCAAAGTTATCCGCTTTAGGGATGGACTGGAAAGCTGCTCACTGAACCTGGTCTCTCCTAAAGAGGTGCTCTGGTAAGTGGTTCTGCTTAACTTGTGCATCATCTCATCTCTTATCATTTATTATTTTAAAAGCGGTACAGTTGTGCTGCTTTGATGTTAGTCTGTCTTGCACTTTTGGCCGTCCGGTTTCAGTGATGCCATAGAAGAACTTTTTATCTTTTTACCTTTATATAGTCTATAACCGTTTGTACAACATGGTTCTGTGGATGTTGAAGGTTTTTTATGAAACCTGGCAGTAGGCTACGGAGAAGAGCATTTTTGGAATCGGATGTCCTTGACAACAATTCTTAAAAAAATTAAAGGATAGGAAAAATGAGAGAAATGCAGATAAATGCTTCTTTTGTGCCATATAAATTTTTGATTTCTTGTTATCATTTTTAGAAAGTTCAGAAATTCGCAAATTTGGCACTCTAAACAATCAATTAATCTTTATTTGAAATAATAAGTGAACATGAGAAAGGATAAAAGGGATAGTTTACCCAAAAATTAAAATTCTGTCATAATTTAATCACTCTCATGTTGTTACAAACTAAATTTCTTTGTTCTGATAAACACAAAGGAAGATATTTTGTTTGTGAGCCCCATTCACTTCCATAGTAGGATAAAAGAATACTATGGAAGTGAATGGGGCTCAAAAATATTATCTTACTTTATGTTAATCAAAACAAAGACATTTATACAGGTTTGTAACAACAAAAGAGTGATTAAATGATGACAGAATTTTCATTTTTGGGTGAACTTTCCCTTTAAGGGTTTATCTATGTGTATTTTACCCAGATTGACATTATACGTTTGACAGGCCTTTGTGTTTTTAGGTACACAATCTACCAAACCGTGACCTCTTTCTTTCTGCCATTACCTCTAATTTTCACCTGCTATATACTGATTCTGTGTTACACCTGGAAGATGTATCGCAAGAATAAAAAGGCTCACAGGTGAATAAATCTTCATTACTGCTAGCACTGTATATGACAGCATCCTTTCAAGCTAGAATCTTAAAAATTCGCAATTAATTTACAAGGTTGCTGTATCAAAGCATGGCGCTACAAACACCAAGGGCATGAAAATGTATTCCCAGGGAACACATAAACTGGTAAAACGTATACCTTGTTTTCACAGCAAGTTAACGGATGAATGCACCTGCCAAATGTACTGTAAACTTGTATTTAATAGATGTCCACTTCAAGTTATAGTTATGCAGTGGGTATAAAAACTTAAACACAGGTTTTATTAAATACTTAAGAGTTATAGATAGATAGATAGATAGATAGATAGATAGATAGATAGATAGATAGATAGATAGATAGATAGATAGATAGATAGATAGATAGATAGATAGATAGATAGATAGATAGATAGATAGATAGAACATTACTTAGGATTTTGGCTACATTTGACCTATGTTCTTTTGTCTTGCACACTTTCAGGTATAGCACTAGCCTGCCTCGAGAACGTATCGTCCGCCTCACTAAAATGGTTCTGGTTCTTGTGGCTGTTTTCCTGGTCAGTGTTGGGCCCTACCACGTGCTTCAGCTTGTTAACCTGAGTGTACCTCGTCCATCATTAGCATACCACACCTGCTACTACCTATCGGTGTGCCTGAGCTACGCAGCCAGCAGTATAAATCCCTTCATCTATATTCTGTTTAGCGGACATTTTCGCCACAGACTGGTTTGTCGGGACACACCCAGCATGCCGAGTGTGGAACGGGAGATTCAGCCACGTTCCAGTTTTTAATCCCACAATTACACACAGTCAAGACTCAAAAAAAGTAACAGGTGCACAAATGTTTTCTCCGGGCTGTTGCAAAAAAAAAAAACAAAAAAAAAAACGGGTAAAACAGGATGTTTAAAGTGTGCATGTTTAATATGCATGGTTACTCTTTTTGCAGCAAACCTATGTTTTTATATTGCTTGGCTTATTGTGCATTGTGATGTTGTTGCTCCCTCTACTGTTTCTTTTGAGTAATTGTTTTCACAGCAGCATCTCTGCAAGCCAAGTTTGTTTTAAATGCTATAAGGGGGATTTCATAGTGCATTATTTTATAGTGTGCACAAAGAAAACAAACATTTAAAAACATAATAATATTAATAATGTTTAAGGACAAATAAATTATTTACGCCATTGCTTACAATCTACAATCAATGGCACAGTATTTTTATATTTTTATTTATAAGTTGATGTTAAATGTTTTGCAGTTTTCTCTATTGTTCCACGCTTTTGTTCCAGTTTTTAAAAGAAAAAACTGTTTAAGAATCCACTATGTAAGATAACTGCAAATGTACACTGCTGTATGTTTTGGGGCTGTGAGGCACAAGGGTTCATTGATAAGGGAATTTACATGCTACAGACTGCACAATCATTTTTACAAAAAAGAGAAATTAATGTGCAGAAATCTTTAATAACAGTTTGGGATTGTCTGATGTGTGCTGGACCTACAGTAATAATAAAGCTGATGGCATCTGATCAGCATAAAGTGTAGGTTCATTGACCAGACGGGCAGAGATCGAGGGGGTCTGCTGCCAGCTCAGCTCAAAAAAATTGGGATCAATATTTAGACCAGACCAGAGACAGACAGGGTTCGCGTCTGACCTGAAGCATGCCTGTCAGCAATGGCTGGAAACTCAACCCCCATGCTTGCCAAAAGGAAAAGACCAATTCATGTGTACAAAAATACATGTCAATAACAGTGTTTCAGTGTCAACATAGCCTGTCGTCACCATGCATTTCAACAGTATTCGATAAAATATTTCACAAACTGTTATTGTAAGTGATTTCAGTGAAGCAATACATTGCCATTGACCGAGTTCTGTTTTATTTGTTGACATGTTAATATAATGTTATCTTATAATATAGATAAAACGATTAAAAAATTGTCTTTGTTTATATTAGAGGCTTTAAGCCCAAGACCCCCACTATGTTCCATTTAAACTTTTGTTAAAAAGGGTATGAGAATTTTTTTTATTTTTTCTAATTACCAGTTTTCTTAAATGCTAAATATTATTCTGGACTATGCAAGTGGTGACTGTCTGCTGTGGGCAGTGTGACATTGTTTGACCTTGTTACTTCCACCTCAACAGTTTAGCAACCTAACAACAACAACAGTTATGGCACTTGACTTATTCTACTGCTCTTAACACCAACACAAAAGTTAACTACATTGTAAACATCATGAGCTAAATGTAGAAATGTATTTCCTCTTAATATGTTATCATGTTTACATTTCATTTTACTTGAAATCCATGTGTATGTATTAACATAATTTGTAGTTGCTATAATAGATTAATTTAAATATCTTATTTATTTCCATTAGTAATAATGTAGAGGTGAGAACCGAATGCATTTTTCCTATTCATTTCACTGTAAAATAAAATTCCACTTTCATGCATAGGCTCTTTTTCTTGTTATAAAAAAGGACTACATTGAACCATCAGCTGGACATGCAAAAAAGATAAAACTGATTTGATTTCTCACCAGTAGATGGCATGTGCTGTCAATTTTGCCAGCTTTAAGTGTTGGTCGATGCTTTGTAAAATATGCTAAATATACAAGCGTTTAGTCAACCAGTTTAACGTATTTTATAACATCTAAAACACTTCTTTAAGTATTGTATACAAAAATATATCGTAATACTTTTTTCTATCTAATATGGTCAGTTTCATAATATGATTTTTTTTTTCATTATCATGACTTGTAATGAAATTATAATAATTAATGTAATTTTATAGTACACTTATATTAAGTTATAGTGTTATGTTATGTTAATTATAAGGACTTTTAAGCAACTATATTGATAGGCCTCCTTCACCATAAACTAAATTCCGATTAACTTAATTAAAGGAAATACCCGTCTTTAAAACTGGGAAGTTATTGCAGTTTGGCACTCTGACAATGACCCATTTCATCGTATTTATTAAAGATTAATATTTCCCGACTTGTCAGTGCACAGTGTGTGAAGATACACGCGCAGGTTTTCTCTTGTAATGCAATGGTGCGCGCAGGTTTTCCGACAGCTTTGTAGTTTCAGGCGGGTACCGCGCACGGAGAGCACGCGCTAGTGAAAGTCCTGACAGCAGCTTTGTTAATTGAAACAGGCTGCTCGCTTTGTGTGCTGAAAGCCTGATATACAAGATGACAAGTGTGAGCACGAAGTAGAGTCGAGTTTAATTAATTTCCTCTCTCTTTGGGGATCCGTGCTGTGCTCTCAAGTGACCTAACGTGATACTTTTCCAGTCATAATCATAGACATAACAGGTAATTGTAGCTTTTTTTAACAGTTTGTACAGTTCCCTAATACTCTGTTTAATTTTGGCCTACTGTAGAATGAAGAAAACCATAAAGTTTACAAACGTACCTCTACTGGGTAGATGTTGTGACGTCACAACCGTGTTGTTTTGTGTCCTAGGAACTGCCTGACTGAGATATACATCGTTTCCTCGGTAGGTCGAAATCAAGGTTTGATGGTCTGTCCTAATAAATTTCCATCTTCCACTTGACGATCTTCAAAATGACGGTGTGGAAAGTTGTCAATGTTGGACCGTGTCCGTGAGAAAACATGGCAGAAGCAATTAAGCACGTCAGTTGACGGTAAATTTGTTGTCATTATCACGAATGTGTCCTCGACTTCAAAAGCTGATTTTGGTGATATTGTCGGTCATATTTGAAAAAAGGTATCGAAATAGATTTAATTGCTTGATTTTGCATCTCTATCCATTTAAAAAAGTATTTTTCACCAAGCCCACCATGGTCACCGTTTCTTAATCCGAGAGGGCTGCACCTTCCGGAGGTCGCATCTGCATTTGCAGGTTGCATACGTCATCAAGTCTTATTTTAGATTATTAACAATTATAAAGTTGACCATAATTCTTATTTATTCGTAAATAGTTTTAATATGCGTATTACTTGCGAATGTAATGCTCAGTTAACTTTAATAAACCAGGCTTGATGACGTATGCAGCCTGCATATGCGACCTCCGTAGGGCAGGCTGCAGCCTTTGGATTGAGAAAAGGCCCATGTTTTGTTTGCCTGTCCCAGCTGATGTCATTGTACTGTAGGTATTTGTACTATACTGTATTGTACTTGAAAGATGAGCTTTAAAACTGCAGGATGATTCTAACCAAAAACTGAATTAGTAAAACTGATAATATTAATATAGAGTCAAGAGGCCTTATTACCACATACAGTTTGCTCTTCCATATCACTATGCTGCTCAGTTTGTGTAAAGTAACTGTGATGTTTAGTGGGGCAAAAATGTTGGTTTGTCTGTGCAAAAGCATGGTGCACATTGCACATTTCCCGCTCCTAAACCTTCGGCACATGCTCGTGTGGCTTGTGCTGATTATCCAGCCTCCATGACTCCAGATGGATCAACACATGCTGAAAATGCGACAAACCAAGACACGTTCTTCCATCTGACCTCAATCTATCACTTCTGTTCTGCTGTAAATGTCAGCTTGCTTCCACTCTCAGATTTCGTAAAATATAATCGTGTTGTCATCTTTTAAATCGGTTTTAACAGCCTCATCAGAGTTTGTTTGCTTTGCATGTTAATTGAATCAGTAAGGGAGGACATTGCTCTAACCTGTTGACATGCTCTTGCTATGGGCATGCTTGCCTGTGAAAGTTCAAGTTGCCCCTAAGCTTTATGGGATTAAAGTTTACTGGTAAAGCTCTTTTTGGTTTATAGACTTTTTTTGTGTGAATTGAATAGTGAATGGTTTTGTAACCATAAAAGCTTTGTATTACATTACACAACTTAGGCTGTATGTGATCAGATTAACCCTAGCAGCAGGTTAGAAGACAAAGGGCGCAAAAAATCACCTGTACAGAATACGAGCTGGACTGCTTTAATGGTTTTCAAACGATTACATGCATTCTAATAGAGCGCATTAACATGCATGTGTTTGAAACAATAGCTTTCCCAATTGTTTTTCCATTCTTTATTAATGCCGTAATTCAATGCAAAATGATTGACTGCCAAGTTTTGTGAACATCAAAGCTTTTTTAATCATTTTCCCCTAACCAAAAACCCCATTAAATTAACATGCATATTGAATCTTTTGCCCAATAAGTTGCTTAATGAATTATGAGGGGCATTGACGGCAGACAGAGCCTCATATTAATGTCAGAATTAGACCTTAAATATATTATGTGTGTGTGTTCATGTGAGATCAGGCAGAGGTAGTGTGTGTGGTATGAGTGAGATCTCCAGTGCTCTTCATGCCCTGTTAATAACCTGGTCTGCTTTGATGTGGCACTGTGGAGCGAGGTGGCTCTTTCTCTGCATCACTTGTGGCATGTAAATCCAGGCAGCGTTTTATCCCCTTACCTGCTCAAGGGGTGACTGGAGTTGCTCAGATAGGGTGCATGCACTTATTTGTAGTTCTGACATCACGTGAGCTACCCAGTGAGCCAACCAGAAAGAATTTTGGAGAATGTTAATATATGTGTGCGTTTTTCTTTTATTTAATGTTTATTAAATTATAAATTTAACAGATGCTTAAGCATCTTAAAGTGCATTCAAGGTATACTTTTTTTAGCATGCCATGTGTTATTTCTGATATCAAACCCATGATCTTTGTACTGTTAATAAACTCTTAACTTGCTTGAAACATCTATTGTCGGTGGTGTCCACCACGTACATGTAGTAATTGGTTTTTTAGATCACATTTGTTGTCTTGTGCTAACCCGGAGGAAGCACATCTGATCACCCTCTTGACCTTGAGAAGAATGGCCTTCCAGACCAGTCCCTGCTACACATTACCATTTAAATGGACCTAGAAGAAGGTTAGGTCAGTTTATTTGATGTTGAAATGCAAACAGAGATCAAATAAGAGATCTCACAGTGGCCTATATTTACAGTAGTCGGTCTTGGATTGGTGTGTTAGGTGGTAGAGGTGGAGCGTATTGTCTGTGTGTATGTGTTAGATGAGAGAGTTTTGTAGGAGAGAAGAGCACATTGTCTATTTGTTCTGCTAGGTGCTCATGGGTAGATGGCTCATTAACCATTGTGGCCTGGTACAATAGCCGAGAGCGCCGTCTACATGAGTACAACAAGTCCCGCACAATACCTGTAAACACCTAGCGGCTTAATTGAAACTGGCCTCTGGGATCACCAGGCTGTCATAACAATAATAGACCTGTGTAGGTGCATAATATCAAAATTATAGAAGCTTGTTGATGGACAGTACATGTGTGATGGCAGTTTCTCCAGTTTAATTTACCAGTTGATGACATTTCAACGTCCAGTTGTGGTGTTTAAGGAGGAGTAGCAGCATACAGTATGTATGTTGGGATATACAGTGAGGAAAATAAGTATTTGTACACCCTGCTATTTTGCAAGTTCTACCACTTAGAAATCATGGAGGGATCTAAAATTGTCATTGAGGGTGCATGTCCACTGTGAGAGACATAATCTAAAAAAAAATCACAATGTATGTTTTTTTACTATTTGTATGATACAGCTGTTAATGTTAATATTTGGTACAGTAGCCTTTGTTTGCAATTACAGAGGTCAAACGTTTCCTGTAGTTTTTCACCAGGTTTGCACACACTGCAGGAAGGATTTTGGCCCACGCCTCCACACAGATCTTCTCTAGATCAGTCAGGTTTCTGGCCTGTCACTGAGAAACAAGGAGTTTGAGCTCCCTCCAAAGTTTCTCTGTTGGGTTTAGGTCTGGAGACTGGCTAGGCCACGCCAGAACCTTTATATGCTTCTTACAGAGCCGTGGTTATCCTGGCTGTGTGCTTCGGGTCATTGTCATGTTGGAAGACCCAGCCTTGACCCATCTACAATGCTCTAACTGAGGGAAGGAGGTTGTTCCCCAAAATCTCGGAAAACATGGCCCCGGTCATCCTCTCCTTTATACAGTGCAGTCGCCCTCTCCCATGTGCACAAAAACACCCGCAAAGCATGATGCTACCACCCCCATGCTTCACAGTAGCGATGGTGTTCTTGGGATGATACTCATCATTCTTCTTCCTCCAAACACGTTTAGTGGAATTATGACCAAAAAGTTATATTTTGGTCTCATCTGACCACATGACTTTCTCCCATGACTCCCCTGGATCATCTAAATGGTCATTGGCAAACTTAAGACGGGCCTGGACATGTGCTGGTTTAAGCAGGGGTACCTTCCGTGCCATGCATGATTTCAAACCATGACGTCTTAGTATATTACCAACAGTAACCTTGAAACTGTGGTCCCAGCTCTTTTCAGGTCATTAACCAGCTCATCCTGTGTAGTTCTGGGCTGTCTTCTCACCTTTCTTAGAATCATTGAAACCCCACGAGGTGAGATCTTAAATGGAGCCCCAGTCCGAGGGAGATTGGCAGTCATGTTTAGCTTCTTCCATTTTCTAATGATTGCTCCTATAGTGGACCTTTTTTACCAAGCTGCTTGGTATTTCCCCGTAGCCCTTTCCAGCCTTGTGGAGGTGTACAATTTTGTCTGTAGTGTCTTTGGACAGCTCTTTGGTCTTGGCCATGTTAGTAGTTGGGTTCTTACTGATTGTATGGGGTGGTGGACAGGTTTCTTTATTCAGCTAACGACCTCAAACAGGTGCATCTACTTTAGGATAATAAATGGAGTGGAGGTGGACATTTTAAAGGCAGACTAACAGGTCTGTAAGGGTCAGAATTCTAGGTGATATACAGGTGTTCAAATACTTATTTGCAGCTGCATCATACAAATAAATAGTTAAAAATCATATATTGTGACTTCTGGATTTTCTTGTTTTAGATTATGTCACTCACAGTGGACATGCACCTACGATGCCAATTTCAGACCCCTCCATGATTTCTAAGTGGGAGAACTTGCAAAATAGCAGGGTGTTCAAATACTTATTTTCCTTACTGTAGATAATTTATTATAGCATGTTAAAATTGCCACTTTTTAGGTTTTGATAAAAATATGCCGTTTCGGGGTCTGTCCTTTAAAATGCAAATGAGTTGATCTCTGCACTAAATGGCAGTGCCGTGGTTGGATAGTCCAGATTAAGGGGCAGTATTATCCCCTTCTGACATCACAAGGAGAGCAATATTTCAATGACCTATTTTGACCTAAGTTACTGGGTTGATCTTTTCCACATTTTCTAGGTTGACAGAAGCACTGGGGACCCAATTATAGCACTTAAACATGGAAAAAGTATGATTTTTTGTGATATATCCCCTTTAAAACTCATCTTTGAGCATCATGATAGCATATATAAAAGTTTTACCTGTTACAGTAATTTCTTTATGGTTTTGCTTGAATGTAACTCTACTCCCTTGTCTCATTTAGTATACACGGTTCTATTGCAAATTTGTCCCTGCCTCCACTCTTTTGCACCACCTTGGACCATATATATAAGTTAAATAGATGCTGCATTTTCAGACACATAACTGCTACATTCTAAAAAATACTTTGCTGCCTTAACATTTTTTGTTAAATCAACTCAGATTTACAAATCATGTCAACAGAGATGAGTTGTCACAACTTATAAAATATAGTTGAGAAAAGTCAACTTAATTTTATAAGTTATAACAACTCACCTGTAGTTAAAACAACTCGTCTCTAGTCAAGATAAATAATAGTAAGTTGAAATGTAAGTTGAAAATAGTAAGTTGCAGCAGAGCTGGAGCAGCTGTGCTGCAATAATTTTAGCACTGAGTCTATGCGGCATATCCATACAAAATATATATAACTGGAACTACTGATCGATACGTTCCATGCATATCTACTGTGTTGATATGATTAGTTACATGTTTGTGACTTGGAAATCAAGGCGATTTTAAACTCCAGGATTAAGACCATCTCCGATTTTATGGCGAAAATACTCAGCAAAGGTGTTGAATGATGAATTTGCACATCGCTTCTCTTTAAACATGAGCTTGGACATAAGTACCACTTTAAAAGTGAGAGAGAGAGAAAGCACTGTATGTTGTAGCAGGTGCTTCTAGCTAAGAAGCCAACACAGCCTTTTCTTCGCTCGTAAGGTCTTGCCAGCTCCACTGAAGAGTTCATTCGTAAATGCCCTTACTGACATCCGCCACTTGTTTTGAAGTGGGTTATGTATTACAGTGGCGGTGTTGCTGGTTTCTGGGTCGTCCGGCTGAGGATGACCTGGGGCAAAAAACACTGGTCAGAGATCTCATAGGCCATGACCTAAGGCAGTGGTAAACTAAGGCAGGTCTTTGGCCCAGCAGTGCCACATTACATTTAAGCAAGTCCCTGTGATAGACCTCGCTACTTGGTTCGTAAGTTATTGGCTCTGAATGGTACTAATACGCTGGGCTGGTTGATGCGGGTTGGAACTCTGGTGCCCCATTTAACCTAGCCAGGAGGATCATATCGGGTTAGAAGTTTAGGCTGTAAATGTGGACTGACCTGAGGTGATGTGAGGTCTTTCCTACCGTGACTCAACACTGCAATAAAGATTATTAGAATAATAGAGAGTGAGATGCTTGGAGCACTTGCTCAGAGCAGGTTTTGAAAAACTTGGCTTTCTTATACAAACACATTTATGGTAAGGTGTTGGTAACCGTTTAACTAAACTGACCAGGTTTGTGTGTTAAATCTCACAGCTGCTAAATTTGTGGAATTAGGCAGCTTAGTTAGAAATTAGTTTCGGATCTCTTCATAAACTATTTAAGCAAAAGTTGTTGTTTCATGTCCCTGCTGTATTGTAAATTTAGATAGTAAATGTCTCAAGTGTTCAAACAATATATTAATAGAATGAGTACATAAACATCTTTGGCTTTACTTTGTATCGTCAAGAATCTCACTTGTTATGAAGAACCAAATGAAAGCTGGTGTCTCATTCAGTTATATCCTCAGGACATGTACCCTTTAGGCCCCTTTTTCTGGCTTCGTCTCACAATGCTAATTGGGTCTCGTCTCACACCAGGTTGATTGGACATGACACTTAGTGCAGGGCGAGAGCTCCAAAACTCACTGGAGCAAATAGAGGAAAAAAACAACCACAATTACCCCCCCCCCACACCACCCCCCCCCCCCCCCACCCCCCCCCCCCCCCCCCCCCCCCCCCCCCCGCCCCCCCCCCCCCCCCCCCCCCCCCCCCCCCCCCCCCCCCCCCCCCCACCCCCCCCCCCCCCCACCCCCCCCCCCCCCCCCCCCCCCCCCCCCCCCCCCCCCCCCCCCCCCCCCCCCCCCCCCCCCCCCCCCCCCCCCCCCCCCCCCCCCCCCCCCCCCCCCCCCCCCCCCCCCCCCCCCCCCCCCCCCCCCCCCCCCCCCCCCCCCCCCCCCCCCCCCCCCCCCCCCCCCCCCCCCCCACCCCCCCCCCCCCCCACCCCCCCCCCCCCCCCCCCCCCCCCCCCCCCCCCCCCCCCCCCCCCCACCCCCCCCCCCCCCCCCCCCCCCCCCCCCCCCCCCCCCCCACCCCCCCCCCCCCCCCCCCCCCACCCCCCCCCCCGCCCACCCCCCCCCGCCGCCCCCCCCCCACCCCCCCCCCCCCCCCCCCCCCCACCACTTATGATTGACGTACACACGTAAACGTACATATACAGGATACAAACGCACACACGCGCGCGCACAGAATCTCACCATGGTATGCATCAGACATGGGGACTTGTGACTTGGTGACTTGGACTCGAGTCGACTCGAGTCGCTATTTTTGTGACTTGTGACTTGACTTGACAAAAAATAAAATACTTGAGACTTGACTCGGACTTGGAAGTTAAAGACTCGGGACTTGACTTGACTTGAGACACGATGACTTGAATGACTTGAGTGTAAAGTGGCAGCCACGTGACAACCTCCAATTTCGTCCGTCATTTGAAGAGCCATTCAGTAAGTGCTTGTCATTTTTTAAATATCTGGTTAGTTGGTAGTTAGCTAATGTAATAATAGCTAAAGTAGCCATTAACCCTCATCAATGATGAGTCATTATACCGTGTTGGGGACTAATGTGGGCAAAATAATTTAGATTTATTTTTTTTAAATACTTCCCTTGATCTGAGCGGTATAAGACTTGGCTACTTTTTCTAAGTTTGTAAGCGTCTTTTGCGTCAAGTTCGTTATTTCAAATGTAGGCGCGTGAACAGAAAGAGACGTGCACGCGGTGCGACGCGCTCGTTTTTTCTGGGCGCATTCTTGAGCATTCAGAGCATTACATGTGTGTGTGTGTGTGTGTGTGTGTGTGTGTGTGTGTGTGTGTGTGTGTGTGTGTGTGTGTGTGTGTGTGTGTGTGTGTGTGTGTGTGTGTGCGTGCGTGCGTGCGTGTGTGTGTGTGTGTGTATGTGTGTACTATGTTTGAGTGAAAGAGAGAGAGAGGGAGGTGTTCTGCTGGATGTTAAGCTGTTATTTGTTTTATGAACTCAATGTTGAAAATTTCAAACATTTCAAACAAGGTTGGCAGAAGTGAAAAATAAATAATTTATGAAGTTACAATTTTGTTTGATTCCATGATGTATTTTACTGAACATGAGTATTTACAATGCAAATCCAAATTATTGTAATTTACTGTTAGTTACTTACTGTATATCTTGTCTTTTCACTTTATTAAGATCAGATTCTGCAGGTAAAATTACAAAAATGACTTGACTTGGACTTGACTTGACCTACTACAGGACTTGACTTGACTTGACTTGACATAGCCTGTGACTCGACTTGACTTGACTTGCCCAAGAAAAAAAATACTTGGGACTTACTTGAGACTTGAAGGTTCAGACTTGAGACTTACTTGAGACTTGCACATGTGTGACTTGGTCCCATCTCTGGTATGCATGATAACAAACCATTTTCAAGGTATATAACATTCACCAAGTTCATTTCGCTGCGTTTAATTCTCCTGTCAGCACTTTCTGTCGTCTGGCTCTATTTGTGTGCTGTAAACATGTTGTGTTGTGGTCTGACTTGAGATTGCTTTAGTATTGCATACACACTGTGGTAATGAGAGTTCACATGTCCACATCGTCGTAAGTCATTGTCTTTTGTGGAGTGCTGCTGGGACTGTCCTCAGGGTTTTTACTGAAACACAAACAAGAATTTATCATTAACACACAACCTGAGAAACAATGTACAGTGTCCACCACTAGAGGGCACAATTTAGCTATTAAATCAGAGGCTCTCAACTTAGTAGTTTTCTACATAAAATCATCCTAAATAATATAAAGAGAATTTTGTGAAAATATAACCTTGATATCTTTATTATTGACTGAGAATGGAGATTAAAAATCAATGTGAAATCAAACTTTGATGCAATAAATCTCAAATATGATGAGACTTTAACCTGGATTTCACTGACAAGGTCACATTTACTTATACTATAAACTGCATACCAATTGGCCAACAATATCCAAACAATGTTCCCAACTGATAACAGCAGGCTTACCACAAGATGAAGGACATAACAATGAGAAGCAGAATCAAGATGAACCCTGCAGCCATCAGTCCATAAACCCAGAGCTTTACACGGCCGTCTATCAATCAAAACAGGGACATCACATGAAGGTGTCTTTTCAAATATGAGTCCTTGAGTTATTCTGACTTCTGTACTAGTAGCTGTCAATCAAATAATCTATTCAATCGGAGAGCACAGGGATGCTGTAATACCTGGTCCAAGTGGCTGTAGTGCCCAATCATTGATCTGGTTCTTGTTCCGAGCATGTTCTGGCCTTACATGTCCTGCGCTGGTCTTCACATCTGCTTTCTTATGATCCAACCCTGGAGTTCTGGTACAGTAGTCCAGAAAACCATGAGAGGTCATGACCTCTGTGAAGCCCTTCTCACAACCACAAACTCCACTCTGACAGACAGAAAGATGTATGTATTGTATATGACTTCAGCAAAAGTTTATTTCTTTGACTCATTGATGAATTCAATCATACAGTATGTATTCATATGACAGGAATTATTACCTGGGTACAAAAAGAAAAGGGTTTGGTACAGGGAGGGTGACACTGTTTCACTGCAGAGGGCCTGTTTTGGGCGATGCAACCGCCTAATTGCAAAGAAAGAAAAATAAGTAAATAATCTTTGGTACAATCTTAATCTGTGTTTTGTAATCTTTCACAATGACCAACCTGAACACTGCAAAAAATGACTTTCTTAGGGGCGGTTCACATTTTGCGTCTAAATCCACACAGAAAACTCGACCGTCTGTTGGTTCTTCTCACATGACCTGCGGTGAGCTTGCTGCATTCTAGAAAGATAATGTTTTTACCTCAATCATGCAGTGCCGACGCGCCTGGAAAAAACGAGTGCATCGCGACCCCGTCACTTCCATTATGAGCGCACATACCGCGCGCCTACATTTGAATTAACGAATTCGCAAAAGACGCAAAATGTGAATCGCCCCTTACCTAGTATTTTTGTCTATTTTAAGTACAAATATCAGACAATTCTTAAATCAGGATGCATTTTCTTGATGAGCAAAATGACCTTAGAAAATAAGTCTAGTTTTTAGATAAAATATATACAATTTAAGTGAATTTGTTCATAAAACAAGCAAAAAAATCTGCCAATGGGGTAAGCAAAAAAATCTTAAACATTTTTCTTAAACACTAAATTCAAGAAAAATTAGCTAGTTTAGATTTTTTGATTGTTTTATGCAAAAAGTCACTTAAATTTGATATTTTTGGTCTAAAAACTAGACTTATTTTCTTGGGTCATTTTGCTTATCAAGAAAAAAGCATCTCAATTTAAGAATTTTTACATATTTTTACTGAAAACAAGACAAAAATACTAAGAAATTGTTTTCTTGAAAATAATTTTTTGCAGTGAAATTACTTTAAAAAATAATGCATTTACACTGCAAAAAATTATTTTCAAGAAAAAAATTTCTTAGTATTTTTGTCTTGTTTTCAGTAAAAATATCTAAAAATTCTTAAATTAAGATGTTTTTTCTTGATGAGCAAAATGACCCAAGAAAATAAGTCTAGTTTTTAGACCAAAAATTTCAAATTTAAGTGATTTTGTGCATAAAACAAGCAAAAAAAAAAAAAAAAAAATCTGCCAATGGGGTAAGCAAAAAAAATCTTTTTCCTTAAACACTAAATTCAAGAAAAATTAGCTAGTTCAGATTTTTTGATTGTTTTATGCAAAAAGTCACTTAAATTTGATATTTTTGGTCTAAAAACTAGACTTATTTTCTTGGGTCATTTTGCTTATCAAGAAAAAAGCATCTCAATTTAAGAATTTTTACATATTTTTACTGAAAACAAGACAAAAATACTAAGAAATTGTTTTCTTGAAAATAATTTTTTGCAATGAAATTACTTTAAAAAATAATGCATTTACACTGCAAAAAATTATTTTCAAGAAAAAATGTTCCTAGTATTTTTGTCCTGCTTTCAGCAAAAAAATATCCAAAAACTCTTAAATTAAGATGCTTTTCCTTGATGAGCAAAACGACCCAAGAAAATAAGTCTAGTTTTTAGACCAAAAATTTCAAATTTAAGCGATTTTGTGCATAAAACAAGCAAAAAAAAAAAAATATCTGCCAATGGGGTAAGCAAAAAAAAATCTTTTTCCTTAAACACTAAATTCAAGAAAAATTAGCTAGTTTAGATTTTTTGATTGTTTTATGCAAAAAGTCACTTAAATTTGATATTTTTGGTCTAAAAACTAGACTTATTTTCTTGGGTCATTTTGCTCATCAAGAAAAAAGCATCTCAATTTAAGAATTTTTACATATTTTTACTGAAAACAAGACAAAAATACTAAGAAATTGTTTTCTTGAAAATCATTTTTTGCAGTGAAATTACTTTAATGCATTTACACTGCAAAAAATGATTTTCAAGAAAAAATGTTCTTAGTATTTTTGTCTTGTTTTCAGTCAAATTATCTAAAAATTCTTAAATTAAGATGTATTTTCTTGATGAGCAAAATGACCCAAGAAAATAAGTCTAGTTTTTAGGCAAAAAATATAAAATTTAAGTGATTTTGTGCATAAAACAAGCAAAAAAAAAAAAATCTGCCAAAGTGGTAAGCAAAAAAAATCTTGAACATTTTCCTTAAACACTAAATTCAAGAAAAATTAAAGAAAAAATCGCTTACCCCATTGGCAGATTTTTTTGCTTGTTTCATGCACAAAATCACTTAAATTTGATATTTTTGTCTTAAAACTAGACTTATTTTCTTGGGTCGTTTTGCTCAAGAAAAAGCATCTTAATTTAAGAATTTTTAGATATTTTTACTGAAAACAACATAAAAATACTAAGAATTTTTTTTGTTGGAAATAATTTTTTGCAGTAGTGCTTGTTTGTTAATGGATTAAGAATTATTTAAATCACCTGTGACGTTGACTCCATCAGAGCGCTGACACCACACCAGTCTGCGGTTATGCCTCCATTCACCAGTCATCCATTCATAACTGAGACAGGTCCCACCTGTAAACAGACACAAATACACTAGTGTACATTTAATGTTTAGTGTCTAAACAGCAGTTTTCAGTCTTGCAGAAGGTTGACAGAAAATTAGGTCTGCACAACAGCAGATTGTTGAAGAGAGAAAGGTGTTCATTTGTCCAAAATCTACAGGAGGCCAAGGATTGTTCTCTCCACTAACAGATGTGGATTATTGGTGATTTACCATCACCTGTCCATCAACACATCCATTCTAAGCAAGTATTGCAAATGTACGTTCATGACAGAAAGAAGCCTTCAGCAAATGCCGAAATCTCGCAAGATGTTGGGTTTAGGATTCTGGCTAGATGGGATACTGCTAGGGCCTAAATCCTGAGAGATGTTGACTTTAGGGTTAGGATAAAAACAGCACTCGGCACTCAACAAGATTTCACAAGATTTCTGCGTTCACTGTATTCCTTCTAACCTCACCCGTTTTTCTGGCAATGTCTATCTGGGAATGCTTTTGTACAATAGTGGGGTTTCCATCCAAACGTGAAGCGAATCTTTTTAAAATTCCCCAAAAAAAGAAAAACAAACAAATGCGAATTAGGTGCGTCTTCATCAAGTTGTTTGAGTGAACAATGGTGGTATTGGTAAGCTAGTAACCAACAGTAAATAAAACAGCCCCATATTTGATAAAGACAATGACAGTGGAAACAGCTAAACGGTCAATCTCGTGGGTTTAATGGGTCTCATTCATTAAGCAAGCATACGCACCAATTTTCACAAACAAATTTTGATTCAACAAAAACTTTCGTATCACAATTTCTTCTAAATGTACACAAAAATTTAAGAAAACCTAAAACCACTCGTACGCAATAATCATATACACTATAATAAAAAACTAGGCTATAATTATAATGTTTACAATAGTGTTGATATATAAAATGTACATGATTATATTTTATATTATAATATTTTCTGTATTATATATTATTATACACAATCTATATTATTATTATATACATTAAATTATACATTATAGACGGTTTCAGCATTAACAACATAAACAAGCGGCTTTCGTGGTCAACACATAACTTCCGGCAAAGTCCTTTTAAAGTAGTTTATTATATAACAAGCAAAATAAACAACACGTAGATTACCTAGGAAACCAAAACATTTGTTCTTTTCGACAAAGTATTTGTTTAAGAGTTCAGTTTAGCAACTAGTCAGACCATTAAAAAAACTAAAACCAGAAGTAAATTTCTGACCAGATGCGTAATTGCGTCACCGCACATGAAATCGTCTATAGCCTACTTATTTTTTCTACACATATAAAGAAGATGCACGTATGACAAATCTTCATCATTTCCTTCCTCACTTTTTAAATCTCTGTATGAAAGCGTCTGCTTAATACCTAATGTAAACGTCATGTAAATGTAATGAGAAGTCCAAACTTCAATCACTTGATCTCCTGTCTGTTTCATTTTAGATACAGATGCGTCTCTGTCATATTAATTAAATGTCATATTTGTTAACGCATCCAATACTTCTTTTTTTACAGCAAAACCTCCCAAATAAAAAAATACAAAGCTAATAAATAAGATCATGGATTTTTTTCGATCTCTTTTGCTTTTATGACAAACTGCTAAAAAAATGTTCTGTGGGTCAGCGCTGCGCTGTGGAAAGCCCTTAAATGGAGCTGGTTTGGGCGTGTTTTATGCAAATTAATTACCAACCTTGTGCGCGCGGCAGCTCATGTAGAACACTCCAAATACACTAACGTAAGAACAAGTATGAGAACAAACGCATGAGCGTACGCACCTCTTGTGAATTAGGCGGAAAGTTTTTTGTGAGAAGTTCAAGTGTGCATATAAATACAAAAAAAGTATGCAATTATTAGTGAATAAGACCCAATGTTCGCTATGTCAGAATTTATTCGCCAAATACGTTTCCATCTCCCATTATTCGCATTTACTATTTTTCGCACAAGTCAAAAACCATCTCAAGCGAGCGTAAAAACTTTTTGCGAATTAAGGGATTTTTATTCGAAATTACTCGTTTCTTATGCGATACTTAAAAATGCACATAAAATCAGGGTGATGGAAACCCAGCTATTGACCAATAAATGTCCATGATTTTGTTCAGTCATTTGTGATATTATTTTTTATAAAACAAGTCTAAGGTTAGACTTAAGTAATTTCACTGTGTGAGTCATATACAAAAAAAAACTTTTTTATGTGCATGTCGTCTGGTGTACGATACCCCCGAGTTCTCCTAGACGCTTCTCGTCCCCCTTTATTCTTAAAACTCTTTAAATCTGAAGCTGTATATTTAAATGTTTGCTAGTTTTAGACAAAACTTGTGTGAACATATTTTATTTTAAAAATATTTTTGAAATGGAAGCCTTGGACCAAATCATGAAGAAAAAGCAGCCAATAGGAGCCCAGAATAGATGTGAACTCATTCTTCATCTCAGGGTGAGACCAAAAGAAATTGCTTGATACAATGACATAAGTCTGACTACAATGAAGATGCTTTATAGATAGTTTTACATACTTTTAATGTACTTTGGATGCTTTCCCAACAGAATTCCTATAATTAAATTTGTGTTTATGAGTTTGCTCTTATTAATAAATGTGGAGAACAGAATGAGTAAGTCAGTGTTTATAAACTTTTTAACCATTACTATAGAAATCTAACATTTTCATGGCCTTTTAAAAGGCTTTCAATTTTACAATTCTATGTTTTCCAAGTCTGTGAGAGATCCCTGTGTGTTGCTTCTCCACATACCTTGGCATGGCTGTGTTTCATAGACCTGGCTTGGACAGCTGTCCTGGTTCTCTGCCACCTGTGTGACTACGGCTCTAGAACGAGCCTGTCGACCCCACATCTCAAAACTACGCCCATCCAAACACAGCAGCTGACAAGAACTCCATGGTCACCATATGGCCAGATGACATTCGCCTGATGTACAAGATGAAATCGCAACCAATGAGTGATCGCAAAGACTGATGTCTTACCAAACTGTGTGCAGCAAATGCAAACCTGGGCAAGGGATCGCGCAGGGCTGTTGTAACTCAATCTCACTCCCTTTACTCTGGGAAGTTACCACACACCAATGGTCTTCTACAGGGACCGGTTGAGGAGGACCTGAAAGAGAACCCCAGTGCACCACACAGGACATTTCCCTCCGACTTACTCCCTCACCACAGTCAGCACCCTATGATGAAAGTCATACAAAGACAATTTGAGCTACACGTCTGTCTCTGGAGATAACAAGCACGGCTATGCCCATCCACCAGCTAGACCAGCACCAAACCAGCATAAACCAGCCTAGATCAGCATGGAAATTAATTCAGGCCTAAGCTTGTCGTTTCAGCTGGATTGGTTTCACAAAATCAATACCTCGACCCTGCATGGACTCCAGTTCCCCAGCCTCCAGCTGTAGCAAGGTTTGATGGGACACGAGCGAGTCTGTGAGAGCTGAGACGGACACGGACGACCTCCCTCTCCAGCAGACTGTAAAACCACCCTGGAGCGCGTCATCTGACCTGAAATTTTACAGACGTACCTAAACGTTGGCATATGGAGATGCGAAAGTTTTCACAGATTCACAGGTAGTGCATTTCACATTAAAGTGCAAGCACCGTTCGCATGCTTAAATTTAATAAGAGCTCAGGGAACAGTTTACTCATGGGCCTGACGGAGCCTTGAATTGAGATAAATGAGACTGATTAAAGCTTTTAATTAAACTCCTAACAATAGACAGAAGGAGGGGCTGAGCTCCAAGGAGCATGAAGGAACTCACAAATGTTTAATCACAAAGGTGTATGTGTGTGTGTGCGCGTTATCTTTTCAAAGACACCACATTCATTTTTCTGGAACGTATTATTAGTTATGCTTGTCTGCTATTATTGTTCATATGTAGGGTTGGGGATTTGTTCTAAACCCCTATTCCGAAATATTAAACTTAACCTGACATGCACTGTTTGTGCTATTTCAAATTACCCAGCAAATGATAGCTGCATTTCACTGTCTAGGTTGCCAAACCCGATATAGTCGAGAAATGAGTAACCCTCTTCTAGCCAGAATAAACTTGAATTTGGTGATGTCATTTTTGCCTAAATAACTTGCAAGATGTGTGATATTCCATCATGTAAGCATTATTTTTGGGCTATGGTAAGACGTCGAAATTTTTAAAGACAGCCTTATTAAAAATCTGATGGTCAATAAAACTGACAATTATATCCCATAGACTTACACTTAAAGGATTAGTCAATTTTCTTAAAAGAAAAATCCAGACAATCCACTCACCACCATGTCATCCAAAATGTTGATGTCTTTCTTTGTTCAGTCGAGAAGAAATTGTGTTTTTTGAGGAGAACATTGCAGGATTTTTCTCATTTTAATGGACTTCAATAGAGCCCAACATTTAATACTTAACTCAACACTTAACAGTTTTTTTCAACAGAGTTTCAAAGGATTATAAACAATCCCAAATGATGCATAAGGGTCTTGTCTAGCGAAGCGATTGTCATTTTTGACAAGAAAAATGAAAAATATGTACTTTTAAACCACAACTTTTCGTCTAGGTCCGGTCCAGCGCGACCTAACGTAAATGCGTAGTGACGTAGGGAGGTCACGTGTTACATATATAAAACGCACATTTGCGGACCATTTTAAACAATAAACTGCCACAAAGACATTTATTAGTATCAGTTGACATACAACAACGTAGGAACGGTCCTCTTTCAACACACTTGTAAACACTGGGGCGTAGTTTCGCGTTCGTCCTCTGTGACCTCTTAACGTCATGACGTATTGCGTGGGGTCACGCTGGTGCATCACGACCGGATCTACATGACGAGAAGTTGTGCTTTGGAGGTGTAGATTTGTTGTTTTTCTTGTCAAAAATGACAATCGTTTTGCTAGATAAGACCCTTATGCCTCGTTTGGGATTGTTTATAGTCCTTTGAAACTCCTTTGAAAAAAACTGTTAAGTGTTGAGTTAAGTATTAAATGTTGGGCTCTATTAAAGTCCATTAAAATGAGAAAAATCCTGCACTGTTTTCCTCAAAAAACATAATTTCTTCTCGACTGAACAAAGAAAAACATCAACATTTTGGATGACATGGTGGTGAGTAAATTATCTGGATTTTTCTTTTAAGAAAATGGACTAATCCTTTAATGGATCCGAAGCAAATCTAGTGATCAGAATATCTGAGATTTGAGTGTTAACATCCATGTGTTTAACTCACTAAATGTGTGTATTGTCTTGTAACTAAATTTGCATATTTATAAGCTATACTGTTGTTGTATCTTTTCTCAAGTCTGCAAAACCTGTAAATGTAACATAAGTTTTTCAGTTTCTCTGTCAAATGCACGAGTCGAGGACAGACTTTTATGCATTACTTTACACTCATTTCCATTTGTGACGTTTATCTTTCACACACTGATACATGTGCACATAAACAAAACTGCAAGAGAGGCGTTTGTATCACAATATGGGGTAATGGGACCTGTGCCAATCAGATTTTGCTTTAGCCATTTATGACTTTTCCAGGATAAAAGAAAAAAAAATGGGCCATTTTTGCATTTATTTGTTAGACAGTCTGTCAGGAGAAAACGGGAAAGCATAGGGTGGAGAGATGGGTACAGGATTGGCAAAGGACCTTGTGCAGGGATACGATTTCGGGTCGTCGAAGTGCGTCGGCACCATATGTCAGAAAACTGTCCACTACACAATTGACTTCGAATTTTGGTTGGGTCTGTAATGCCTTAGAAGCTTCCTAAAAACCTCTCTCAGAAATTTGGGGGGGGGGCTGAGATGCATTTTACGTAATATGTATCCGTTGTTCAGATTGGTCCATTTTCTGGCAGAGAAATATCCAGAGGAGGAATTTCTATAAAATAGAGATGTTCAGAATGTCTAGCACTTTCGTATGTTCGTGAATGCGGGTAGACTACCGTTATTCAACTAAGATGTCAGTTTTTTAATCTCAATGGATGTAATAAATAAACCAGTGGAAGATTAAAACAAATAGAGATTGTACTTTGATTTCCACAGGTGTGTGAACATTCCGACCAGTTGGACCACTCTGTAAGCAGGCAGTTTACAGGACAGCCCACCTCACATGGGGCAGACAGCTTTCCTCGTGATGGACCCAACTAGAAAAAAAGAAGAAATAGTAAAGTAAGTACAGTTCTGTTGAAGTTTTATCATCTCAGTATATTAATAAAAAATATTGAGCACCTCTTTGCACATGCTCAGTTCCACCAGCTTTCCATCACTGCGGACACAGTTCAGGAGTCGCGTCTTAATCCCCCTGCCGCATACTGCATTTTCACCTATCTGACAGCTACTCCAGTCTGTAAAACACATACACATATTTGTTTTTATATCCTATACTTATTTTCTAGGTTAATGTAACCCAGAATTTGTCCAAACGCTGGACACCAAACCTTGGGATGAAACAACAGAACAATCTTAGAATGTAGTAGAGATTTGCCATGGACTTGTTATTAGTCGATATGCCACGACTAGCAGTTTTATACTGAAGTAATCATATTTTCTGTCCCTAACCCTAAAATTTCTTACATTTTCAGATATTATTTTAAACATTATTTACAGTGGCGACCGATGACTTCTTTTTTAAAGGGCGCACGATGCAAAGTTCGTCATAACATTTATGTAGCCCGTCATGTGTGTGGGTCGTAATTTCAAAATATGTGTTCTGCGCTTCGAGTGAACCTATGTGCATCACGTGTCTTGTCAAAATAAGTGCCTGCTGCAGACGCAGAAGGGTTTTATGATAAAAGAGACGCTCGAGTTTGACAGATATTCGCATAATCTCATGTGTAATTAGAGTTTACTGTTAAGGGAATGTCTTGCGTGTATTTTGTGAACGTGAGCGTCTCTTTTATCATAAACGGTTTTGACGCATGTGCAGCAGGCACTTATTTTAAAACACGTGATGCACTTCGAACACATATTTTGAATTTGCGCCCCTCGGAAGAGCAGTCATGAGCCGCCACTGATTATTTACTGTTTTCCTTGTGCGATCCCCACATCTGGGGACACTTGTGACCCTGGACCACAAAACCAATCATAAGTCGCACGGGTACAGTATACTTGTAGCAAAAGCCAACAATACATCGTATGGGTCAAATTATACATTTTTATGCCAAAAATCATTCGGATGTTAAATAAAGATCAAGTTCCAAAATGTCCTACCGTAAATATATAGAAAAATGTATTTATCATTAGTAATATGTGTTACTAAGGACTTCATTTGGACAACTTTTAAGGTGATTTTCTCAATATTTAGATTTTTTGCACCTTAAAATTCCAGATCTTGAAATAGTTGTATCTTGTCCAAATATTATCCTATCACAAAACAAACCATAAAGCTTATTTATTTTGCTTTTAGATTATCTATAAATCTAAATGTGGTTTTCATTGTGTATAATGATATCTGACCCACACATTACTCCCTATATGCTATATTGTGGCTAGGACACATTTTGAATCAGGATGTGTTAATCTTGTGAATGCAGTACCTGAATATACATATGAGTATTTAAGACAGTTGACATTGTTACAGGGTTGAGTTTGGTTTAGATCTGGGCAGATGTGATCTCCTTCTGGCCATCTCAACACAATTCGACTCCTCCACCTCAAATCACCATCATTACAATCCTACAGGAACATAACTAGTTAAAATCATTTAATCACTACAGGACATTTCTTCATTATCTGTCTATACATCAGTTGAACTCACCACAGAACATTTGGTCCATTGGCTCCATTCTGAGGTCACACAGTGGGTGGGGCAAGGCAGTAAACAGCTCTCAGCTGTGATTGGCTGCTCCTCTTGGTCACTCAGCGAGTCGTCCACACTCTCATCCGGGTTCTGTCCTCCCATTTTCACACAGCTGTCAGTCAGAGACTGAGAAATGTTAAGGTCTTATAAAGGAAATTTAGTTTTTTTAACTATTCAATGAGAAAGAAACTATTAAATCAGGGCCAAAAATATTCAATGCTCAGTTATGACTATTTTTGCAATCCCATTATCCTCTCTGACTTCACTTCAGTCTGAAGGGCAGAGTTATGACCTCCCTTATCTTTTGAAGCAGAGTTATGACCCCATGAATCTATTTGGCACTACTGTGACCTCTGCTCTGTTTTGAACGCTGACTTACGAGACAATTTTGCTGCGTCACAATGGTAAAACACAATACAACATATCGAGCTGCTTTACCACAAAGGAAACATAATAAAAGTTTTTATTACTCACCGAAGAGACAACTCTTCTCTTTAACGAAATAATGGATTATTATTAACTATTTTGATGACTTGAGTCTCACCGGATTTTGCGGGTCCGTAGGCCTTCTCCACATATAGGCTGGCCTGGTGTTGTGTTGAGTGATGCATTGTTAGTCTTTATAGGGTGGATGATGCACATGGACCAGAAGGTCACGTCCCATATATACTGACTGCACTGAGAATAACAGTGCAGTACCTCAGACACCTGATAACACACAACAAAACTGTCTTTAACTAAAAAAGCATACAGGTATCTATTTAGGCATGCATGTGGGTTTGTGTGTGTATGTGTGAATAAAGATAATATGTGACCCTGGACCACAAAACCATATATAATTTTTTATTTATACATAAATAGAAGTATTGATGTATGGTTTGTTAGGATATAACAATATTTGGCTGAGATACAACTATTTAAAAATCTGGAATCTGAGGGTGAAAAAATCGAAATATTGAGAAAATCGCCTTTAACTCATTCCCCGCCAGCCATTTATTTGAAAAGTTGCCCACCAGCATTTTTTGTGTTTTTCACAAACGTTTCAAAAAATGCCTTCAAGGAAAATTTTCTTCTGAAAATATATCAACATACAAATATATCAAATGAAAGAACAGACTCTCTGCCTTCAAACAAACAAACAAACAAAACGAGGAAAAAAACGTTTCATCCCATCTATATTTTTTCTTTGCTTATAAACTCTTAAATATGGGTATTTTTCTTAAAAAAAAATTAATAGCAAAAAATAATAGCATTTTTGTGAAGGAATTTTGTTAGAGATCAGATTCAGAATGATTATCAAAACATACACAGAGTTTAAAATTAGTGAATAATTTTTTGCATCAGTTTTTTTATAAATTGGGTAAGTGCGCCATCTTAGTGGATAATTGCTATATTACAGATTAACATAAAACGTCATCAGGTACACGTTTTTTTTTAATGCAAATGTTTTCTCTTAATTGACGAGATAGCTCATTAATGGCGGGGAAAGTTAGAGTTTATCCAAATGAAGTCTTTAGCAACACATATTACTATAAATACATTTTTGAATTTGAAATATTTACAAAATATCTTCATGAAACATGATCATTACTTAAAGGTCCAGTGTGTAATTTTTAGAAGCATCTCTTGATAGAAATGCAAAATAATATACAAAACTATATTATCAAGGGTGTATAAGGACCTTTCATAATGAACCATTATGTGTTTATTACCTTAGAACGAGCCATTTTTATCTACATACACAGAGGGTCCTCTTACATGGAAGTCGGCTTTTTGTGCCCCCATTTTTCTACAGAAGCACGTAATGGACAATTTTTTTTTACTAAGTTGTCTCTGACGATGACATGTTTGTCCGGTGGCGGCTACCGTAGCTTCTCTATGTGTTTTAAAAGCGAGGGGTGAACAGAGGACTAAAGGGCTCGTTATAGTCGTGCGTAGGTCCTACCGCGTAGCCGCGACGGCATAGGTTCCGCGTCGGTTTTCATTTATACTTTTGGGTCGTCCTCCGCGTCGACGTGCAAACACACGCGTGACCGCTGGTAGGCAGTATCCACGCGTGTAACCACAGTAGCAGGGCGACCGTCAGAGAAGAAGAAACCGGGCAAGTTAACCCACAAACGAAGAAGAAATAGCAACTTGTTGTGTATGATTTGAGAAGACCAGCAATGATGGAAATAAATAAACAGCGACTTTTGTTGCAGTCTGAGTTAAATCACTCCTCAACTTGGCCATTCTTTGTTTTCACCGTTGCAAACGGAAATACCTTTGACGCAGTTTTTTTACTTGACGGGAGGGGTTCTGGTGGACCAATCACAGCGCTTGCGGTCCGCGTAGAACTGACGCGCTGTTAAAAATTTTGCGAGGTGCGCGCCAGGCTACGCAGAGCTACGCACAGGCTACGGATACCCTACGCCGTAGCTACGGCGTAGAACCTACGCACGACTATAAATCGCCCTTAAGCCGTTAGTTGCAATTCGCAACCTCACCACTAGTTGGCGCTTAAATTTACAAACTGCACCTTTAATATGATTTTTGGCACAAAATATGATAATTTTGACTTGTACAATGTATTTTCGGCCATTGCTACAAATATACCTGTGCTGCTTATGACTTATTTTGTGGTCCAGGGTCACAAATGTCAATCACTATGTTTACATGCACAAAATTTAGTCAATCCGACTGAATTTAATTTGATTGAAGTTTACGACAATAAGGTTTACATGCACCCTAAACATTGCAATCTGATTAAAATGTTCGTTTACATGTACATTCTATATAATCCGAACCGAACATCTGCGCAAGTGCAAAGCCAGGGTTGCCAGATTCACGCATCAAAACATTCCAATTGAAATGCCAATAACTAATGAACGAAATCCTTTCATCTTTAACCCGCAGAAATAAAACAACTCATGAAAACAGTTTAAACAGTAGCCCAAATCTAAACTCGAAAAAAAGCAGGGGACTTGGCAACGTCATGCTGCGCACAGCATTTCTCGTCAAGTTCACGCTTTATCTCTGGATAAATGTACAAAGCTGTTTTTGGAGAAAGTTGTTATTAAGAACTTTTCAGATATAAGCAATGAAAACACAATTTTCGAAAGGCACAAACCTATTTTATTGCTTTATAGCCTAATATTATGAAAGAACACACGAACGCTGCAGAATGTAAGGCGCGTGACCCCATTACCTTAATAATGCGTGTTGCCACTGCCTTGCTACTGCATGTTTTCTGTGACGAGAATTATGTGATACGTAAATATGAGGTTAATATAAGACGTGAATTTTAGCACAATTGTTTTGCACATATGCAGAAGGTACTTTTTCACCCGATTGAGAAAATGCTATGATTCATGCGTTTACATGCGTATCACAGATCGGACTATACCACCCCTTTCAGTACAATCAAAATTTGCATCCAATCGACCTCAATCGTATCGATTAAAGTGTTTGCATGAAGGCTTTTTAATCCAATTTAAAGAAAACACCACTGTTTTTCAATATTTTACTATGTTCTTACCCCAACTTAGACAAATTAATACAAACATATATTTTTTTAATGCGTGCACTTCATCTTTGTAAAATGCTTTGTGAATTTGTTAGCATTTAGCCTAGCCCCATTCATTCCTTAGGATCCAAACAGGGATAAATTTAGAAGCCACCAAACACTTCCATGTTTTCCCTATTTAAAGACTGTATGAGTAGTTACACGAATAAGTATGGTGGCACAAAATAAAATGTGGCGATTTAAGCGGATAAAAAATTAGAACTGTATTGTATGGTGGAAGAGCACTTAGCTTGCAGCACTTCGACCTCGCTAAGTACTCTTTTATCCGTTTAAAAAATAGCCATGTTTTATTTTGTGCCACCATACTTGTGTTACTACTCATGTCTTTAAATAGGAAAAACATGGAAGTGTTTGGTGGCTTCTAAATTCATCCCTGTTTGGATCCTTAGGAATGAATGGGGCTAGGCTAAATGCTAACACATTCATAGCACTGTACAAAGATTAAAAGAAAAAATATATGTATGTATTAATTTGTTGAGGTAAGAACATAGTAAAATATTGAAAAACGGTGGGGTTTTCCTTTAATCAATCATTACGATTAAAAACGGATTATTTGGTTGCATGTAAACGTAGCTAATGTGTGCCTTCCCACTCACACACAACGGTAAACTCACCTGAGCCTTTGTAGACATTCAGATCAGCAATACATGACCAGCAGCCAAACCGCAATAGAGACAATGGGGGGAAAACAGGAAAGAGAAATAAAATAAAGGAAAGAAGTGAAAATAAAATATATAGTTTTTTGTCTAACTTTTAGGTCTGTACTTCAGCTAGGTTATCTACTGTCTTATTTCTATGAGTGAAAATGAGCTTAAGGAAACGCTTGCGGACTCAATAAAACTTTAATTTTTACTATACTTGCCCAGATGGAATATAAAATAAAGAAAGTGAAATACAGGTCAAACCAGCAAAATGCTGAGGGGGATAAGAGCTTCAATCCCTGTAGATCTCTGTCCTCTACAATCTTGACTTAGTGGAACAGAATGTGGTTGAGAAACATTGAGGAAGGGCATGAAAGAGGGCAGACTAGGGAGCAACCAAAACCCAGGCCAAATGAATAATGAATCAGGTTTACACACACTGCCACATCCGCCGTGACTCACATCCACAGTTCAAGATATTTGGGAATGTTTGAAAACAATACAGACATGAACACACATGTATGTGGCTTTTACTCATGGCTGCTTTAAATGAGCAGCTGTATTAGCAAGCAAAAAGGTCTTTAAGGTACATCGTTTGTATTTTTTCTAATTTGCTAATTAAAAAATATAAAAAAGACAAATATCACACAGACACACGCACAAAAAAAGTCTCTCACCTGATTTTTGTAATTGAGTTGCGGGCAGGGTCGGCCTCCATTGAAAGGTTTTTCTCGTAGCCACTGAGAGCGAACTTTCACACCTCCACCACAAGAGGCGCTGCAGGTGGACCAGTTAGACCACTCACTTAACCTACAGTCTGTAGAACAAGGCACGTGACAGACTTCCTCTTCATAACCTGTAAAATCAAATATGTCACTTAAAAATGTGCCTGCAATGCATTGTTACAATTTACAGTGGCTCTGCATGACAACATTTATAATATTATAATTACATTTAACTTTTATCCAAAGTGATTTGGAAATTGAACTCAAGACCTTAACATTGCATCATAGACATACTACATACAAGCCTTCTTTAAAGGGATAGTTCACCCAAAAATGAAAATAATGTCATTAATGACCCTCATGTCGTTCCAAACTTGTAAGACCTCCGTTCATCTTCAGAACACAGTTTGAGATGTTTTAGATTTAGTCAGAGAGCTTGTTGACCCTTCATTAAAAATCTACATACGGTATACTGTCCATGTCCAGAAAGGTAATAAAAACATCAAAGTAGTCCATGTGACATCAGTGGGTCAGTTAGAATGTGTTGAAGCATCGAAAATACATTTTAATCCTAAAATAACAAAAATTACGACTTTATTCATTATTGTCTTCTCTTCCGCGTCTGTTGTGAAGTGCATCGCAAGACTAAAGTCACGTGACTGCAGTGACGTGGATGAAGTACGTCACAGCTGACGTGTTATCTGGTGCGCCCCAGCAGTTTTTTTTGTGCGCCTGGGCTTCGTTTACAGACTGAGGGAGACGCACACTGTAAGTTTGAAAAAAATTGCAAACATGTCACTGCAGTCATGTGACTTTAGTCTCGCGTGTGTGCTTCAAAACAAACGCGGAAGAGAAGACAATGCTGAATAAAGTTATAATTTTTATTATTTTTGGACCAAAATGTATTTTTGATGCTTCAATACATTCTAACTGACCCACTGATGTCACATGAACTACTTTGATGATGTTTTTATTACCTTTCTGAACATGGAAAGTATACCGTATGTAGATTTTCAATGAAGGGTCAACAAGCTCTCAGACTAAATCTTAAACATCTTAAACTGTGTTCTGAAGATGAACGGAGGTCTTACAAGTTTGGAACGACATGAGGGTGAGTCATTAATGACATTATTTTCATTTTTGGGTGAACTATCCCTTTAAAGGCAGAATAGGCAGGAATTATCTAAAAAAACTTTTTTTACAAATTTGTTTAAACTGTCTTTATATATCAATACATAAGTAAAATGTAAGTACTCTGAAAAAGAGAGCATAAAATCGAGTGTCTGTACACCTCCCACGAATGTTTTAAACACAGCTCATTTTTCCATTCACTCCACCCCTCCCTTCTGGGTTTCTTCTAAAGCCACGCCCCCGAAACACATGAACACGCTATGCTGTCCCGCTCTGCTGGTAGAAGCATTTACCTGAGACGAGCGGAGAGGAAGGAGCGCGGTGCATGTAGTAACATTATGTCAGAATCACATGTAATAATACACCTAACTTTATCACTATGAATATAAACAAATAGGATGGCTTTTATTAAGCTAGCATATCGATACTGGTAAAGTTTAAAATATATGTTGTTTGATTCGGTAACAAACGAGCTAGTTATATTATAAGTCAAAGCTAAAAACAGATTCCCCTGACACAAGTTTTTTTATTACCATCAGTACACTGTGATGAAGGTGAATTTCGTGGAAGATTCATAAAATATACAGTGTTTTGCATGGAAGAGTTTCCGTGATGAAAGCATTGTTGACTCTGATGAGGACTACACACCGGAGACAATACCGCTACCGCATCGTTGACTCGAGGAAAAGCCACGCAGTATTTATTCTCGTTAGATTTCTTCATTTATTCCTTTTTTTGCCTCATTTGCCTTCGCTGACTGCATATGCAGGTACTGTGAGTTCTGAATGCTCTTTCTCTGACGTACTTTTGCTCTTCCTAGAGTGCCTCGTGCACGTTCAAATCAATCAGGTGTGCGCATGTGTGGGCAGATCCCGTAGCAACAGGGGTGGTGCCATGGTCGCGAGAGAGAGTGATAGTCACGTAAGCCAATCATTTGTTTCGTCTCTAATGGAAATAATGAGCTGTGTTTAAAACAGTCATGAGAGGTCTACAGACACTCAAGTTTTGTACTCTCTTTTTCAGAGTACTTACATTTTACTTATGTATTGGTATATAAAGACAGTTTAAACAAATTTGTAAAAAAGTTTTTAGAAAATTCCTGCTTATCCTGCCTTTAACACTAGACATCTGAAATGAAGAAATATGTATACATATCCCTTATTAATATATAAATACGATATAAAAACTCGTAAATCACCAAAGCTGCTACAGAGATGTGGTTCCACCAATCGTCCCTTCTGATCCAGACAGGCCAGGGCTCTATAACGCTTGCCAGCTCCACACTCGCTCTTCTTTCTTTGAGCTTGCCAGTCCTGGACCGCCTTTTGGCCTTCCTGGTAAACTCCTTGGAGGAAAGGATGCCCAGCCTGATGTTTTATTGGATGGAGCAAACAGGGCGACCAGGGACCCTGAGGTTGGGTGTAAAACTCAGAACAGGGGCAGGCTTCTTTCTCCTGGAGCGGAAACAACTCTTTCTGCTGGCAACGCCAGCGCTTTTTACTGCGACCTGAAAGTTTGTGTGGGGAGGGGGAGAGAAAAGTGGAAAAGTTAGATAAGTGATAAGGGCAGGATGAAAAACATTTTACAGGTGTTTATAGGGTCCAAAGTTAACCACTGCAAGTGCCAAATCTGAAAAAAACCTCGTAACTTAATTTAAAGGGGACATATCATGAATTTTTTTCTTTTTCCATGTTTAAGTGCTATAATTGGGTCCCCAGTGCTTCTATCAACCTACAAAATGTATAAAAGATCAACCCAGTAACTTAGTTTTGGTTAACGACTTTCTGCAAGCATGTGAAAAAATAGGTCATTGAAATTTGGCTCCCCCTCTGATGTCAGAAGGGGATAATACCGCCCTCTAATCTGCACTATCCAACCACGGCACTGCCATAAAGTGCAGAGATCAGCTCATTTAAAAGGACACAACCAAAACGGCACATTTTTGCTCACACCTACAAAGTGGCAATTTTAACATGTTATAATAAATTATCTGTATGATATTTTCAGCTAGAACTTCACATACGTACTCTGGAGACACCAAAGTCTTGTGAAATGTCCCCTTTGAAATATTTTATTTAGGGATGCATGCAAATGTCACGTGCATCTCGTCAGTAAAGCCGCTTTCTTGATTAGTAGTAAATGGCCATCACCAAATCTTAGATGGAGCGGCATTTACTACACAGAGCCGTAGTTAACTAACAAGCTGGGCCATATTGCATTTATTAAAATGAATATAAAATGAATTCTGGACCCTGAATGTACAAAAATTTTACCTATCAAGGATCGGTTTCGGGTACGCCAACTACCACAGCCTTGGCACTGGGTAAATTTGCTCCAGGAAGTGAAGGTGCATTCGTTCTTACATGGCACCCGGCACTCCCTCACCTGTAAGGGCATCACACCTGCCCACCTCATACAGTCGGAAATATCTGCTGCAGCATCATCCGCACCGACACACGTAACGTCTTCAGATGGGAAGGTGATGTGAAATAAACAGAGGGTGAGAAAGACAAAATTCATGAGATGAGATTCATGAATGTAACCCAATATGCTCAAGTTAAAGAAATAATTATTTTTTTCTTGAAACTGACTTCATGCCCGTCTGTCCTGCTCTCAGATTTTTAGATGCTGGTACCCATATTTCAGTTGCCTGGGTTACTGTAGGTTTTGCTGGATGCTGAAACTCACTTCGAATGAATCCCTGCTGTTCGGTGATAGGCCTTTTAATTTACATGTCCCAGCAGGAGATTTTAAGTGGACTGAAATGTCCAAGCAGTGCTAAAAGATGCATTTTTACAACTGTCTATACACAGAAGGGAGTTCCTTCATGCAGTCAAATCTCATGTAAAAAACAATAAATCTGTTACCTACCTCTTAACTCTAAGCCAATCCCGCATGGCTCTGTGGGTCCGCCCACAGCATGTCTCACCGAATCGGGTACCAGAATGCACTGATGCCAGCGGTGGGTCTGCCATCTGCCAGAAAACAACATGTGATGGGGTTTGGATGTCCAGTTACATCATAAAAATGTAGTAATAATTATATCTAGTGGTAGTTTATATCAGCATGATGTACTACTGCATGGACAGAAGTGTTTATGTTTTCCCTGATCATGTTTGTATTGGACAGGAAAGGGTTTTTTACCTGTAAACTGGACACAGAGGTGGCGGCTCACATTCTCTCTCCTCATAAAGAGTGTCTGGACACTCCTGACCTCCATTAGCAGGTTTCTGGATAATGATCCTGTGGCGAGACTGAGTTGAGACCGTTCCATTCACTAGATGAGGGAAGAAGATCAAATAGGCCTGACTATTCATTGAAATATTTTGCTATGGATAAAATAAAGTTCCTTGTAAATGTAAGATATTAAATAACAGGCCTTCGTGTAATCATGAGGTTTGGCAATATGTGTTGATAGCAGTCGGAGTAAATTTATATAAAATTATTTAGCATTTGTCTCACTCACCTAAATAACTCTGTAAACGTTCCCTTATGAAAATCAATAATGTTTTTTTTTTTAAAGGGGACATATGATGAAAATCTGACATTTTCCATGTTTAAAGGCGCAAAAGAGGATGTTTCCGCCGACTGAGAATCCAAAGACCGTTACTGAGTTTTTTAAATAAGCGCATGCGCAAGAACAGCCTCCCTCATTCACAGCTCATATCTAGGAAACGCCTTCCATAACTCATGCACGAGTATTTGAACACGAGTGTTTGTTTACCACTGGCATATGCTGTGTCGAGTCAGTGGATTCATTATGTGAAAAGATATGATAATAAACACATAAGACGTAAAGTTATATCAGTCGACGCTACTCCCATTTCAACTAGCGTGTAGCAGCCTGGTCACTTACAACTACAGTACAAGAAAAACGTCGATATACCTGAATAACAGTACAACAATAATTATTCCACAAAGAAAGAATAATCACTGTTACCTGTCAAAGAGAATTTTTGCGACCTGCGCGTCTGACACCTCTCTGTTCCTTCATTGCTCTCCAGTGTTGAAATGTTTCTCCAATAACGACTCTGGTTAGATAACATTCTTCTGACAATTTTCTCCTCTTCTCAGCGACTTAAAAACTCTTTCTTTTGCGTCCTCCTTCGGGTTTCTTCTCTTCCATGGTGCAGATTCGAGGAGGAAAGCAGGAGCGAAAATGAAAATAAACCGAAACTTAAGACGGAGTTTCATGCGCTATGCGCATGCGTCACTCGTGTAACGTTACTGGAGCGCGCACGTCTCTCCCAAGAAACGTAATGGCAGTGATTGACAAGCCAGAGGGCCAATGACGATTGCGATGATTGCATCAACGATTGGCTGATGTTTATAAGGCCCTACCTTATGCACAGATGACATATATTAATTTTATTACTTTCACTGCGCCTAATAAATAGTCTTTTATCATTTAGTAAAGACAGTTTCAGGTAACATTGCAAAAATGTATTAAACAAACATCCTCTTTTCCACCTTTAAGTGCTATAATTGGCTCCCACAGTGCTTTTATCCACCTAGAAAATGTAATAAAGATCAACCAAGTTACTTAGTTTTTGCAAACCATTCTCTGCAAGCATGTGAAAAAATAGGTAATTGAAATTTGGTTCCCCCTTAGTGATGTCAGAAGGGGATAATACCGCCCCTTAATCTGCACTATTCAACCACAGCACTGCCATTTAGTGCAGAGATCAACTCATTTGCATTTAAAAGGACACACTCAAAAATGGCACATCTTTGCTGAGATTTTGAGCTAAAACTTTACATACGTATAGGGATGCACCGATATGGAAATTTCTGCCGATACCGATAACCGATAACTCTTTATATTTGGGGGCCGATAACCGATATATATTGGCCGATAAACATTCATATTATTTTCACAATGAAAAACTCCCAGACCGCGGACATCTTGTCTTTGCGCTAGACTAGCTTACTCTACTTGAGCCCGCAACACGTGTCATCTTCGTGCTATGTCACAGAAAGCACCAATCAAAACTCCACATGGCCAGCAATGAGCAAGTGAAGTGGTTCAACAAACCAAAATAATCCATCATTTATCGGCTTTCATTTATCGGCCTGATTTTGCTATCAGACCGATAACATTAAAAATAAGCAGTTATCGGCCGATAACGATATGTCGGCCGATATATCGTGCATCCCTACATACGTACATCAAAAGATTTATTTTGTGAAATGCCCCCTTTAACTGTAGTAAAACCATGGTTACCACAAAATAAAATGTTCTAAAACCATAGTTAAACCATGCTTACTGTAGTGAAACCATGGTTTTGCTATCAATAATTAATACACCAAAAAAAATGGTTTTCTATACTTTTACCACAAAAATAAAACATGGTTAATTTTTGTAAGGGCTGACTTGAAATGCAAAAACGTAATTAAAAAAAAAAGCTAGAAGAGAAAACACCAAATGTTTTGTCATTTTGTGGGTCATTTGTGTTACTGCAATTATGAAAATGAACCATGAATTTATTATAGTGTAGTAAAAGTGTAGAAATCATTTTTCGCTGCATTGATTACCATTTGCAAAACCACTGTTAATTTGTGGTTTAACTATGGTAAGCATGTTTTGAGTTTACATTTATGCATTTGGCAGAAACTTTAATTCACAAGTTATACATTTTTATCAATATGCACGTTCCCTGGGTTCAAACCCATGACCTTCTGCGCTGCTAATGCAATGCTCCACCACTGAGCTATATGTATTTGTACAGGGTTCCCACACCTTAGTTAACTTCAAATTCAAGAACCTTTCAAGGACTTTTCATGTCCAACACCCTCAAATTCAAGGACTAAATGTGGGGACAAGGAGAGCAAGGTTACATTGTGTTACATTTAAAGATACATTGTTACAGTTCCCTTTCAAAGGAACTTACGCTGCATCACTGTGGTGACACTTTGAGGACGCCTCCAGGGGTAAGTGCAGGATGTATGGCAAGAGAGACGCAGCGTCTCTTTCCCTCCAGTTACAAATGTAACCCAAGATGTTTTCATGTGTCAAACACAACTATGCAAAAAAGCATTTTGGTATCAATCAACATTCGCATACAGAAGATAAAAGTATTTAAAGCAAACAGTTTAGCATGTGAGCTTAAAAGGCTAGAATTTTTATGATATTATCCTACACTACACAGGGAATAATATGGATTTTTTTCAGAAAACTTCTTGCATAAAATAGATTCAAGCACTTTCAATGACCTATGTATGTATATTTTCAAAAACTTCCCAGGGCCCTTAATATTCCCCCAGATTCACAAACTTTCAAGGACCCATGGGAACCCTGTTTGTAGTAAAACCATAGTTAATTTTGTAATGGTCTCCCCCTGCGAAGAAGAGTCCTATTCGAAATAATGCTGCCACAGCCTACAGATGAATTGAAATCTGAACTAAATATAGCAACATGCAATGATGTGATAATCTACCAGTATGACAGACATTGCTGCATCTCACAATGATTGGCTGTCGCCGAGTGTTTTCATCTCACATTTGCATAAATTTGAGATTTCTGACACATGCTTCACTCTAATGTCAATCCCACAATCCTTTGCACAAACCTGCAGCTCAGCTCCGAAAGAGAATGAAGTGAAAACTGCCGCTTGTCACCGTGCCAGTTGAGGTTAAAGCATAAATGTGTACAGAAGAGATGACTGTATGTTTACCTGGTAAACATGATGTGGGACAGGCGCTCCATTCACTAAAAGGTGTGACGACACAGTCAATTTGGCAAGGTAGAACACAGGAGCGGATCGATTCGGGACGAGATGACTCGGGGCAGCTAAAGCAGAATCAGTACAGAAATACTCACAATTTAATACATTTCAATTCCATTCAATTTAGGTTATTAGAGAGCCCAGAGGATAATCTTATTGCTTGTTAGTTGCTAAACAGACTTCAAGGGAAAAGTAAAAGCTTTATCAAATGATCTATTTTCCTCAATTTGTTTTGGTTATTGCACTACCCAGTAAGAATGTAGTGCAATAAAACGAATGTGGATAATAACTCAGATCATCTGCTCTTGACAGAATGTTTTTATACTAAAATCTCTAGCTATTGATCAAAGACTTTGTGAAACATAGTAGACATGCAAGAAAAGGTCTTGTTCTTTGGAAAAACATTTGAGAGAAATGAGAATTTTTAATTTAACTTCATCAATGCTTATTAGATACAACCGAGACATTAAAGCGATACAACGTGACCCTGCATGTAAAAACCCAGCTCAAGTCATTTTTTGCGAATTACTGTTTTCTACACAAATTCATCCTACATAATGAACGTTCTGTGAAAATATAACCTTGTTTTCTTTAAAGGAAAACACCACCGTTTTTCAATATTTTACTATGATCTTACCATAACTTAGACAAATTAATAAATTTCTATCTTTAATTAATGCGTGCACTTTATCTTTGTACAGCGCGTCGTGAATGTGTTAGCATTTAGCCTAGCCCAATTCATTTCTTAGGATCCAAACAGAGATGAAATTAGAAGCCACTAAATGCTTCCATGTTTTCCCTATTTAAAGACTGTAACATGAGTAGTTACACAAGTAAGTATGGTATAAGTTGTTTCTTTACCGTTTTGGTACAACATGTCCATTGCCAGCTTTTCTGCAGGTAACTTGGCGCATCTGCACTCCAGTGCCGCAGGCGTCTTCATTCTCCATCTGGCCTGTGCTGTTCCTCTCACTCCCATCTGTGATAGTGTCTGGCATACAAGGCTCCCAAGATGAAGTATCCCAGTAATACACTGTGCAAGGGTTTGTACCACAGGGTCTCCACTGCTCCAGCTCAGACCCTGGAGAACATGGCTTACCTTCTGCAACCGACGGTAGAGAAATATGTTTAGTTCCTTTTACGTCTAATAACAGTTTAAAACAAAGCAAAGTAGGCTTCTGCTAGTGTATACTTATGAAATATACTTCGTGTTTGAAGACATTATTAGTAAACATTCATCTTTATAAAAGGATCTCCTAAACTGGGGTTCGAGTTGATGAAAAAAAATAAATTACAATTAAAGAGCACCTATTTTATTGCTATTTGGTATAATAGAATGTGTTTGTGTGGTTTATGGTAAGACTTTTTGTAACTCCAGATTTCACTCTCTTCCTGAAACGCACAGATTTGAAAAGCTCTGGCTGCGTCTGAAACCGCATACTGTATAGTAGGTACTGAATTAGATGAAGTACCCACTTACTTGGCGTTAAAACAGTAGGTACTCTATAGTATGAATCCTGGTAGTATGAATGAGATTCGGACGTACTACATCCGCCATGTTGCTACATCACGTGACATACGTTGTCATCACGTCATGTCATTTCAGCGCGAAAACAGCCGCGTGCCTCTTCTTCTTCGTTGGATAAGTCCTCTCCCGGGGCATCATGGGATAGTGAAGTGTCCATCGTATGCACACTGCAAAATCTAACCGGAAGTAGTAGGTCATCCGGGTACTTTTCGCATACTGTTTTCGAATACTATGTATTCGGACATACTACTCGCCTCGTCTACTGCTTTTTGCGTACTATGTGGTGTGAAGTAGGCGATTTCGGACGCAGCATTTGTGTCCCTTATTGGCCAGCTAATCTGTACGTTGTGATGCCTCTGACGTCAGTTGAAAATGTGATGCTCCTTGCCATGTTTGAAAGATTCGGATGCTAACAGGAGTTAACTTACAGGCTGTGAGTTCGAAGCAGGATGAATTATGATAGAGTCGGTCTTGTACATCACCAATCCCAGGAAGTAAACTGTTGCCTACAATCCGTGTGTTTGTTGTAGCCCAAGAAAAGAGATTTACGTTGGAGACGATAACTCGCATCATTGTTTACTTTGGGATTTGTACCTTTTGCATATCATTAACATGTACTAATACACACTTACACACCAAAGGAAATTTAAAAACGTGAATCGGACAATAGGTGCTCTTTAAATCATAAATAACTAACATATTTTCTGGACTATAAGTCACACTTTGTTCATAGTTTGGTGGGTCCTGGAACTTAAGTTCCGGTGCGACTTTTACATAAAATAATTTTATATGAACCAAGAGAAACTATTACGTCTACAGCGGTGAGAGTCCGCTCTATGCTGCTCCTGTATTTATGCAATTCAATGGATTCAGTGATGCGGAATGACTTTGGGACCTTTTTGAACTTGATTTGGCTTGTCGTTTTTATTTAGGCTATTCAGCCTCCCAGGTATGTTCGATATGCTATTGTGTATCGTGTAAAAGACTGTTTATGTTACTTTAACATGTACGGACACCTATTCAGCCTGCTGTTCTGTGCTATTGTTTAGTTGAATAACTTGCCTTTCCAGATTAAATGTCTGTTCTTCCGCTTAGATTTTGTGAAATAATTTTCTAAATAAACGCGACATATAGTCCAGTGCGTCTTACCGTATTTTCTGGACTATAAGTCGCTCCGGAGTATAAGTCGCATTAGTCAAAAAATTCATCATGAAGAGGAAAAAACATATATAAGTCGCACTGGACTTTAAGTCGCATTTATTCAGAAAATTATTTTTCTTTTGCGGGGCATTTTGTTTGTTAAGTCTTTCTCTGTTGTCTTTAAGTTAAAGGAACAGTATGTAAGAAATTTATATTAATTATATCATAAAATGGCCCTGATATGTCACTAGACATTAAGAAATAATTTTCATTTCAAATACTTATATCACTGACAACAGGGTTCGGCCAGGATATTGTCATTTAAAAAGTGGAGTTGCAGCCCTCAACTGATGTTTATGTTGTCATGTTGTGTATTGGCTACCAGTTGTGTGATTGCAGTACCAGTTTTAGCCACAAGTTTTGTGATTGCAATACCAGTTTTGGCCACAATCCTACATACTGTTCCTTTAATGTTTCAGTTAACAGTTTTTTTCAGGGGTAGGCTACAAGAGCAACATATAGCGCCCTCTCGTGGCTGTAGTTGGTAATGCTTTTTTTGGTTCATGTTAGTCAGTATGAATTAATTTTGACATATAAGTCGCACCTGAGTATAAGTCGCAGGACCAACCAAACTATGAAAAAAAGTGCGACTTATAGACCGGAAAATACGGTATATATGTTTTTACCTTTTCAAAATGAATTTTTGACTGATGCGACATATAGTCCAAAGCAATTTATAGTCCAGGAAATACGGTAATCCAATAACTGGTAATAATAACAATAACCATGTAAAATACTACAGCTAAAAACCTTTAAAGGGGACAGAGAATGAAAAACCATTTTGTCTTTGTTGAATAATGGTAGTCTACCCACATTCACAAACATACAAAAAGTGCTAAATATGCTAAACATCTCAGTCTCATAGAAATTCCTCTTTTAGAAATGTCAGCCAGAAAACAGCCCAATCTGAAAAACTGATGCGTATGACATCACAGGCAACTAACTGCCCCTCCACTTTAAAATAATTGGCTACATTTTTTGAGTGGCACCAAAGTCAGCCAATTAGAACTGAGATTGCAAGTTAAGCCAGTAGGGGGAGCCAAATAGGTGCAAAACCACTTGTTTAAAATCCCCCACCCTAATAGAGCTACCTGAGAGAGGTTTTTAGGAAGCTTCTAAGGCATTACAGACCCAAACAAAAAAATTTTGTCTACATGTCACATCACAGAACAAGGATAAATACTCCGTTCAATCATTCTATGTCACCTTTAAACAAATGAAAAAGAAATGTATTAAAACATGCAAATATTTACTTAAATGAAAATAATTTAGGTCAAGGAGGTTAGGCTGACAAAAAAGTTAGAAAACCCCTGTATTAACCCCTAACCTACACCATAACTTTTATTAACAAATACAGACAAATACAGTATAGCATAGAAAAATGCATAGGAATATATTACACTGTTTATACGTATCCATAAATGATAATCAAAAACAGGATAAATTAACAAATACAATTGTATTCTTAAAGGCATTGTAAGTTGATTTGGATAAAAGTGTCTGCCAAATGCATAAATGTAAATAATAAAGCTTAATATTTCTAGGCCTAAGCTAAAATACACATTTTAAAAAGTATATTGATGTCTGTGGTAAAAAGGCCATGTGTTCATGGGGTCAACTAGAAGTCATATCCATTATGAGTAAGTCATAAATAAAGCATGAATAATTAAAAAGATAGAGCTGCTTAATGGACACCAGCATAAAAGAAACGTGTAAATATGACAGGACAAGGATTAATAAATGATCTACAATACACTTTCAAAAGTGGATTAGAGACTGAACTTTACTAATGAACTCTGTAATTGAGTGTCTAGAGTTAAAAAACGTGCTAAGTAAAAAGGATATCTTTATATCATGTACTTTCACCCAGCTTTGGGTCAAAAAACTGAACTTAACCCTATAACCTATAGTTGGCTCAAATATAACCCGTTTCTGGGTTAATTTAACCCAACGGCTAGGTTTTACAGTGAACAATACCTATAGATTTATAGACACGCTGCAAAAAATGACTTTCTTACTTAGTATTTTTGTCTTGTTTTCAGTAGAAATATCTAAAAGATATGTATTTTCTTGATGAGCAAAATGACCTAAGAAAATAAGTCTAGTTTTTAGACAAAAATGATACAATTTAAGTGAATTTGTGCTTAAAACAACCAAAAATAGCTGCCAATGGGGTGAGAAAATTTAGCTTGAATTAAGTGTTTAAGAAAAAAGAAATCTTATTTCAAGATTTTTTCTCACACCATTGGCAGATAACCTTGCTTGTCTCAAGCACAAATTCACTTAAATTGTATAGTTTTTGTATATAGTTTTCTTAGTCGCTTTACTCATCAAGAAAATACATCTTGATTTAAGAATTTTTACATATTTCTACTGAAAACAAAACAAAAATACTAAGTAAGAAAGTCATTTTTTGCAGTGCATTACGGGGATCAATGTGGATAAAGCTTTCAGTAAATGTAGACTACACTGCAAAAAATTATTTTCAAGAAAAAATGTTATTAGCAGTTTTGTCTTGTTTTCAGTATAAATATCTACACTGTAAAAATTCTTAAATTAAGATGCTTTTTCTTGATGAGCAAAATGGCCCAAGAAAATAAGTCTAGTTTTTAGACCATAAATATAAAATTTAAGTGATTTTGTGCATAAAACAAGCAAACAAAACTGCCAATGGGGTAAGCAAAATTTTTTTGTGTTTAAGACAAATGTTCGAGATTTTTTTTGCTTACCCCATTGGCAGATTTTTTTTGCTTGGTTTATGCACAAAATCACTTAAATTTGATATTTTTGGTCTAAAACTAGACTAATTTTCTTGGGTCGTATTGCTCATCAAGAAAAAGCATCTTAATGTAAGAATTTTTTATATTTTTACTGAAAACAAGACAAAAATACTAAGAATTTATTTCCTTGAAAATCATTTTTTGCAGTGTTTCTAGTAAAAAACAGATTATGATGTTGTAATATGCTGCACACTTGGTTGAGCTTGCATTTAAACAATCAGCAAGTACACACTTATTTTCAACCCAGTGTTAGGTCAAAAAGGGACAAGCTAAATTAACCCAAATATTTATATTTGACCCAACAATGGGTTAAAACAACCCAGCATTTTGGGTTGAAACAACCCAGCATAGGTTAAATAACAACCCAAGGACAGGGCTAATCCCTTTTTAAACCAATGCTGTTTTATAGTGTACATGTTTGCAGTCCAAATGTTTTAACGTGTGTGAACCTACGCTTCCCAGGAAGAGCCAGGATAGGACGAGAGCGAGTCTGTCTTCCCTCAAAATGTTTACTGGAACATGATTGTGAACATGGAGACCAGGAACCCCAATCTCCCAGCACACAGTCTTCAGGACAGGCCATCTCACAGGTCTGCTGGGCTGGAGGAAAATCACCTGGGCATCGATCACTAGGGGCCGACTCACCTATTATACAAAAAAAGACATTTTGACTGAATGCATTTAGCTTCAAAAACACATACAAGCCTGTTCTTTCTTCTATTTCAGATTCCTGTTACAAGATTATTTTCTTCTTCAGTAAATTAGTATTCAATTAACATCCTATTTTATACAAGGGAATATTCAATTAATACACCAGTAAAAATTATGAGGGCTTTTTAAATAACAGAAATATCTCAGACTTCTTTCATCTTCCAATAATTATACTGAAAAAATAAAAAAATGCAGTGAACAATCAGTTTTCTGTAATTAAAGTAGAAAATTATGCAAATAAGTTGTTTAGCAGGCATGGTGATTGCTCGGTTCCCTCCTCAGAGACTATGAATGAGCAATATTAAAGCAACTGTAGTTGTAATTAACAGACAGCTTAAAAAATAATCATCCCATAATGAATTTAACAGTAAAATATCAGTGCTTACTACACAACTCTCTGAAATGATTTATGACGATCGGTTGGTGGCATTGAGCGGTCAGATATTTTTGTATCATGACCTCGTACATCTTCCACACTGCTAGTTTCTTGTTTCGGTGGTCTCTTTACTCAAACTCACATACATACCTCAAATCAATACTTTGTCCATTTGTTTGTTAATCAATTTATACATTTTATCAGTATGTGTAAAATCGAACCAATGAACTACGTGCTGCTAATGCAATATACCATGCTGTTTCTGCTCCTTCATATAGCCAAAGAGTCTTTAGTTTTATCCGATTTATAAAAGACAAATCAGCTCTACCGATTCTTTCCGAATAAGCTCGAGCTCCTGGAGGCTTACAACGGCGAAGTCACGAACAAGCACACACACAAAACATTATACCTAAATTGTCTGGATAACTTATGATTCACTAAATGTTCAAGTCGTTTACATTATATGCATTTACGCGCTAATCGGCAACAAAACACAGACATTTGATGTAGTTTTACTTAAAGCCTGCCACTCAATGAAATCCAGCATTAAATAAACACACATGCACAATTTTGCTGCTACCGCGAATAAACATACTAAATCCATTGTTTCTGTAATGCCGGGTTCACTGGGAAGCTGAACAAGCTTAAATTTTCCTAACAAACAACACAACACAACACTTTTTTGGTGATGTTGATTTTGTGTCACCTCTTCGTTGGTGTGTGCGTTCAATATTCTAGTTAAAGTGCCCATATATGGACTTCCACTGTACTTTATGCACTGAAATTGCCCATAAAAGAACTCTAAAAACAAACGGTGCTATATAGCACCAAAAGTGGTTCCCTGCCCGCAATCATAGAAGAACCATTTCCAGCGCCACACAGCACCAGCGAAGCACCTGCGCAAAACCACATAGTGCTCCGCAGAACCATATGTGGTGCCATAGTGGTGCTACATGGCCCCTATATGGTTCTACACAGGTGCTACACAGGTGCTTCACCGGTGCTATATGGCACTAAAAATGGTTCTATGGTTACGACCAAAGCAACAGTTTTGGTGCTATATAGCACCGTTTGTTTTTTAGAGTGTAGGTATAAATCTTTCATGTTCGAAAAACTTGTACGAACCCTGTCGAAGTGCATTCGGCACAGAAATACTCGCCACACGTCCTGCTTTTTTGACACTTTGCCTACTTTTAAACAGAATGCATGAAATAGCTTTAACCCCCCACTTAATAATGTTTAATAAGCAGTTAAATTGATTATAACAATGAAAATAATGATGATAATAACCCTGATAAGCAATGTGTCCATTAAGGGTGTCACGATTTTAAATCTAAATCGATCGAAATAAATCACAACCTCGAACTTCGAATTAAAAAATGGAATCGTTGATGCTGCCACACCCCATGTCACGTCCAGTCGTCTTGCCAAGCGGAAAAAAAACACGTGTTTAGTGCTGCGAGTCAACCTCCTCTAACTTAGCTAGCTACAGCCAGTCAAAAGATAGCATGGCAGATGCAGGAGACACCACGCAAGCTGCTCTTTACACGGGAAACAAAAAACAGCACGCGCCTCTCGCCTTCAGCTGAACTCAATCAGAACAGAGCAGAATGGCGTCTGTGCCAGGACAGATCGTTTCTCTGAACTGAGATCTGTTTAAGTTTCGCAACAACTTATTTCAGTTGCTTAAAGGGGGTCGCACATCGGACGCACAGCTCAGCGCTGCACAGTGCCGTTCTAAAAAAATCGAACACATCGCTTTTTATGAGTATACGCACATCGGCGCCGACAGGTGGTGCCTGTCCGCACCGTCCAGCTATGACTCAGGAAGTTGCTCAAATCCCTTTTGCGCCACAGAGCGCCACTCACATAGTTTAACATTAAATAACATTGTATTTGTCCCAAATCATTAACGATTAACATTCTGAAGTTTTGAAGTAGACGCTATTTGACGAAGCTCGCAATATTTAATGTGCACTTCTGGTTTACGATACCTCTGAGTTGTCCTAGACGCGACTCGACGCGACCCGGCACTGTGCGTCCGGTGTGCGACCCCCTTAAGAGTTATGAAAACAGCATTTAAACATGACTTATTGGGGTATAGTCTCACAATCTCGTCTGACGGTAATAAAAGCGCATTTTAAGGTGCAAAGGAATGTTCATCTGACAGGAAGTTTTGTTTGATCAGCTATGTGCGTGTACCATATTTTCCCACTGGCAGCACGACTAAAATGGCAGGACATCTTCTGGTTCAAGGTCAGATATTATATTTCATAAAAGTCTAGTCTGAAAATGGCATTGCATTTTTTTGTACTTTCAAAATCGAGAATCAAATCGAACCGTGACCTTAGAATCGAAAATGTAACCGAATCAAGGATTTGGAGAACCGTGACACCCCTAGTGTCCATTAAATAACACTTAATTTTGTTGTTTAAAAAACACTGCCATTAATAAAATGTACTCTCAGCAGTGTGTTTCTTTACAACGGTTTTCAGTCAGGATTCAGAGTTAGATCTATCCATTTTATTACACAAAAACCTTCACTTCTTCCTGATCAACAAACTTGAAGCGTATTTGTGTATATCCTCTAATCCTGTACGGTAAGATCTTCACACAAAAACAATCATGCGGTTTATTTCTCAGTTTGGCACGTACAGAAAGACACAGATCACACGAGCACAGAATCAACTGGTAGATGTTCTTCAGGTTGTTGTGCGATAAAAGAAAAGATAGACTAATAAAACAGATCCCCTCTGAGAATCAGATATCGAGCTGCTATAGTTCATTTCTTCATTACGTCTCTGATGCAGGAAGGGCAGCATTTCTAAAAAATCTATCTTTTCGAATCACATTTTTTTGCCTTAGATGTAAATGCACAAATGGTGCAAGAAACTGAAACGACTAAAGGTGCTCTTAATATGTACTTTTATGAGCTTTGTAACCACCATCCTGCCTGTTGTTTTATAAAGGTTTATTTACATTGTCTTTGTGCCGTGCTAGACGGGGAGTTTTTCCACCTAACTGTTGCAGGAAACCATTTCCCAGAGTTATTATGTACCCGGTGCATTAAAAAGCGCATCAGGGGTGCAGAACTGTTTATAGTGAGCAGTCAGAAATCAATAGCAGGATCTGCCTCGTAAACATATATCAGACTTGCAGTCAGATCACAAAACCTGTATTGACAGCTATTAAAGCATCAGACAGATCTGTACAATGTAAGACACAAAACACGCTTCAGTGATCCCATCATCATATTTAAAACACACAGACTCGCATTGAGTATTCCTTATATTGGGAGAAAGCGGGGCACAACTTATTTTGGTTTTGGCTCAATCATTCAAAAATCTTATTTTTACACAAGCAACACATATCTGCTAATAATCAACAATTAACTCTTTCCCCGCCAGCATTTTTTTTAAGTTGCCAGCCAGCACCAGCATTTGTTAAGATTTTAAGTTAGTGTTTTATAATTTGGGTAAAGCACCACCTAATGGATACTATGGATTGCCCCAAAAACCTATTTATTAGCAGTGAAGAGTTTTCTCTTAATTGACGAGATAACTCGTCAATGGCGGTAAAAGAGTTGGGGGGGTAGAGCTATTTTATGCATTCTGACTTATTAACACTGTTTAAGAGCTGGATTCATAGGGAAAGTGTCAACATATGACAGAGTATTTTTGTGCCGAATGCACTTCGCCAGGGTTTGTACAAGTTTCGGAAAGTTTTTTTTGAGCATGAAATATTTATACGTAGGATGTAATACTACTCTATAGGTACTCAAAATTAAAGGATTAGTCTATTTTCTTAAAAAAATTTAGATAATTTACACACCAGCATGTCATCCAAAATGTTGATGTTTTTCTTTGTTCAGTCAAGAAGAAATTATGTTCTTTTGAGGAAAATATTCCAGGATTTTTCTCATTTTAATGGACTTTAATGGACCCCAACCCCAACAGTTTTAATGCAGTTTAAAATTGCAATTTCAACAGAGTTTCAAAAAACTCAAAACGATTCCAAACGAGGCATAAGGGTCTTATCTAGCGAAACGATTATCATTTATGGCAAGAAAAATTTAAAATATGCACTAAACCACAACTTCTCGTCTTCCTCCGGCTGTGTGATGACCTCACGCAATACGTCATCACGTCAAGAGGTCACGGATGACGAATTGAAACTACTCCCCAGTGTGGAGAAAGTGGACCGTTCCGATGTTGTTGTATGTGGAATGATACAAATTAATGTCTTGGTGTCAGTTTATTGTTTAAAATGGTCCGCAAACGTGCGTTTCATGTGACACGTGACCTTTCTACGTCACTACGCAATTACGTGAGGTCGCGCTGGCTTGTCACACAGCCAGAGGAAGACGAGAAGTTGTGGTTTAAAGGTGCATATTTTTTTATTTTTCTTGCCAAGGATGACAATCGTTTCACTAGATAACACCCTTTTGCCTCGTTTGCGATTGTTTAGAGTCCTTTCAAACTGGAATTTTAAACTGCATTAAAACTGTTAAGTGTTGGGGTCCAATAAAGTCCATTAAAATGAGAAAAATTCTGGAATGTTTTCCTCAAAAAAAAACACAATTTCTTCTCGACTGAACAAAGAAACACATCAAGATTTTAGATGACATCGTGATGATTAAATTATCTGGATTTTTTTAAAGAAAATAGAATAACCCTTTAACATGAGATAAGCAGAAACAGCATGTGTTATAGGAGCTTTAAGGTTTGTTTCTTATACAATTACAGAGACTGATGTCTAAGTGTTACAGTTTACCCCATGCAAGCCTTAAAAGAGCTCAGATCCCAAACCCTTTAAGTGCGTCTGATGTGTTTTCTTGTAAATGAGCATTTTTTATCAGACTCTTAATGGATTCTGCCAACAAAGCAATGGCCTCTTTAAGTATTACATTTCTGGAACAGCAGGTTTCATAACAAGACCATATTTATGCAATGTTACTGCAGAGTATAACCTAATTACTGTACGGCAAGAATCTTATATAACTTCAAGTCAGCTGCATTTCACATTAATGGCTTTGGCATTTAATGTTCACTTCTCATTTATGCAACATCCCTAGTGCATGCTGGGCAGATGATGCTGTCAGGGTTAATGCATATGTGTCTGATGCAATATTCAACTCTGCCATGTCTAGTCATGCCTGATGAATGCCTATCTCGGATAGTACACATTTTAGGAGACATGTATGTTTCAAAGTATTATTATATACAGCAATAAAAATGCATTTAAATATGCATTAGTGCAATCAGAATAAAAAAAACATATTTAAAATCTAAATGTCAACATCTGTGGGTGCCAAATATATACTATAAAAATATATGTAGTTAAAAATCTGAAACACACCGCAATATTAATACATATCGCCAGAGTTTATACTGTATATTATTAGTGTCTGGACTGCAGTGGTAACACTCTATAGATCACTCATTCACTCATAAGCTTTCTGATGATGGACATCACAGGCGCTTGTCATAGATGAGTGACATTTGGACAATACTGTCACAAACCTCAGAGGACTCCTCAGGCTACATTTTTATATCAGAACTACAGTACATCACTGTGACATGCATCAGTCTGTCAAAGAAGATTCTGATCTTAAACCTGTCAGAAAACAGCTTAGAGACACACCATATGCCCACTGGGAGCAGAGGATATGAAAACAACTGATGAGCTTCAACATTCAAGATCTGACAAAGGGAATAAAAGAAGGCTGGACACAAAAAGAGTGAATAGAAATAGGTTGCTAAGGTGTTGTGAGTGGTTTAAAGCCTGTTGCTTGAGTTGCTACAGTGTTCTTGGTGGTTGCAGAGGTGTTGTGAGTGTAGCAACTCATAGCAACAGGCTTTAAACCACTCACAACACCTTAGCAACCACCAAGAACATTGTAGCAACTCATAGCAACAGGCTTTAAACCACTCACAACACCTTAGCAACCACCAAGAACGCTGTAGCAACTCATAGCAACAGGCTTGCTTTAAACCACTTATAGCAACAGGCTTTAAACCACTCACAACACCTAAGCGTTCTTTGTGGTTGCTAAGGTGTTGTGAGTGGTTTAAAGCCTGTTGCTATAAGTTGCTACAATGTTCTTGGTGGTTGCAGAGGTGTTGTGAGTGTAGCAACTCATAGCAACAGGCTTTAAACCACTCACAACACCTTAGCAACCACCAAGAACACTGTAGCAACTCATAACAACAGGCTTTAAACCACTCACAACACCTTGCTGTTGCTAAGCCTGTTGCTATGAGTTGCTACAGTGTTCTTGGTGGTTGCAAAGGTGTTGTGAGTGTAGCAACTCATAGCAACAGGCTTTAAACTACTCACAACACCTTAGCAACCACCAAGAACACTGTAGCAATTCATAGCAACAGGCTTTAAACCACTCACAACACCTTAGCAACCACCAAGAACATTGTAGCAACTCATAGCAACAGGCTTTAAACCACTCACAACACCTTAGCAACCACCAAGAACACTGTAGCAACTCATAGCAACAGGCTTGCTTTAAACCACTTATAGCAACAGGCTTTAAACCACTCACAACACCTAAGCGTTCTTTGTGGTTGCTAAGGTGTTGTGAGTGGTTTAAAGCCTGTTGCTATAAGTTGCTACAATGTTCTTGGTGGTTGCAGAGGTGTTGTGAGTGTAGCAACTCATAGCAACAGGCTTTAAACCACTCACAACACCTTAGCAACCACCAAGAACACTGTAGCAACTCATAACAACAGGCTTTAAACCACTCACAACACCTTGCTGTTGCTAAGCCTGTTGCTATGAGTTGCTACAGTGTTCTTGGTGGTTGCAAAGGTGTTGTGAGTGTAGCAACTCATAGCAACAGGCTTTAAACTACTCACAACACCTTAGCAACCACCAAGAACACTGTAGCAATTCATAGCAACAGGCTTTAAACCACTCACAACACCTTAGCAACCACCAAGAATACTGTATCAACTCATAGCAACAGGCTTCAAACCACTCACAACACCTCTGCAACCACCAAGAACACTGTAGCAACTTATAGCAACAGGCTTTAAACCACTCACAACACCTTAGCAACCACCAAGAACGCTTAGGTGTTGTGAGTGGTTTAAAGCCTGTTGCTATAAGTTGCTACAGTGTTCTTGGTGGTTGCAGGGGTGTTGTGAGTGTAGCAACTCATAGCAACAGGCTTTAAACCATTCACAACACCCTAGCAACCACCAAGATAGCAACTCATAGTAACAGGCTTTAAACCACTCACAACACCTTGCTGTTGCTAAGCCTATTGCTATGAGTTGCTACAGTGTTCTTGGGGGTTGCTAAGGTGTTGTGAGTGGTTTAAAGCCTGTTGCTATGAGTGGATACAGTGTTCTTGGTGGTTGCTAAGGTGTTGTGAGTGGTTTAAAACCTGTTGCTATGAGTGGCTACAGTGTTCTTGGGGGTTGGCAAGGTGTTTTGAGTGGTTTAAAGCCTGTTGCTATAAGTTTCTACAGTGTTCTTGGTGGTTGCAGAGGTGTTGTGAGTGTAGCAACTCATAGCAACAGGCTTGAAACCACTCACAACACCTTAGCGACCACCAACAACACTGTAGCAACTTTTTTAAAGCATGTTGCTATGAGTGGCTACAATGTCCTTGGTGATTGCTAAGGTGTTGTGAGTGGTTTAAACCCTGTTGCTTGAATTGCTACAGTGTTCTTGGTGGTTGCAGAGGTGTTGTGAGTGATTTAAAGCCTGCTGCTATAAGTTGCTACAGTGCTCTTGGTGGTTGCAAAGGTGTTGTGAGTGTAGCAACTTATAGCAACAGGTTTTAAACCACTCACAACACCTTAGCAACCACCAAGAACGCTTAGGTGTCATGAGTGGTTTAAAGCCTTTTGCTATAAGTTGCTACAGTGTTCTTGGTGGTTGCAGAGGTGTTGTGAGTGTAGCAATAGCAACAGGCTTTAAACCACTCACAACACCTTAGCAACCAACAAGAACACTGAAGCAACTCATAGCAACAGGCTTTAAACCACTCCCCTACTGAAAAATCCAGCTAAGACCAGCATAAGCTGGTAGCTGGTTTTAGCTGGTATAAGGTGGCAGTAGCTGGTCAGTAGCTGAAAAAGCTGGTCATGCTGGTGGGCCAGCTGGTCTTCCAGCCTGACCAGCTAAGTCCAGCTAGACCAGCTTTAAAAGTGACCAAAACACAACTAGACCAGCTTGCTACACCAGCAAAACCAGCTTCCTACACCAGCAAAACCAGCTAAAACCAAGCTGGAGACCAGCTAAAACCAGCTCACCAGCTTATGCTGGTCTTAGCTGGATTTTTCAGTAGGGTCACAACACCTTGCTGTTGCTAAGCCTGTTGCTATGAGTGGCTACAGTGTTCTTGGTGGTTGCTAAGGTGTTGTGAGTGGTTTAAAGCCTGTTGCTTTGAGTTGCTACAGTGTTCTTGGTGGTTGCAGAGGTGTTGTGAGTGGTTTAAAGCCTGTTGCTATGAGAGGCCACAGTGTTCTTGGTGGTTGCTAAGATGTTAAAAGTGGTTTAAAGCCTGTTGCTATGGGTGTTTGTGCTCTGGTGTTTGTATGTGGTTGTTAAGCTGTTGTGCGTGGTTTATAGCCTATTGCTGTAGGTTTCTAAGGTGTTTCTAGGTGGTTGATAAGTTGTTGTGACGGTTTATAACCTGTTGCTATGGGTTGCTAGTGTGTTTCTAAGTTGGTGATAAGCTGTTGTGAGTGTTTATAGCCTGTTTCTACAGTATGGGTTACTAGGTGGTTGCTCTGGTGTTGTGAGTGGTTTATAGCCTGTTTCTACAGTATGGGTTGCGCTGGTGTTGGTGGTTTAAAGCATGTTGCTATAGGTTGCTAAGGTGTTTCTAGGTGGTCGATAAGCTGTTTTGAGTGTTTATAGCCTGCTGCTGTAGGTTTCTAAGGTGTTTCTAGGTGGGTGATAAGCTGTTGTGGGGTTTTATAGTCTGTTGCTATGGCTTGCTAGGGTGTTTCTAGATGGTTGATAAGTTGTTTTGAGAGGTTTAAAGTCTGTTGCTATGGGTTGCTAAAGTGTTTATAGGTGGTTGATAAGCTGTTGTTCGAGCTTATAGCCTGTTGCTATGGCTTGCTAGGGTGTTTCTAGGTGGTTGATAAGTTGTTTTGAGAGGTTTAAAGTCTGTTGCTATGGGTTACTAAAGTGTTTATAGGTGGTTGATAAGTTGTTTTGAGCATTTAAAGCCTGCTGCTATGGGTTGCTAGAGTGTTTCTAGGTAGTTGATAGGCTGTTGTGAGCGGTTTATAGCCTGTTACTATGGGCTGCTAGGGCGTTTCTAGTTGGTCACTTACTGGCCCAAGTCGGAAAATCCAAGTCTCTATGATCCTTTGGTCATTGAATATGTTTGACCAATAGTTTGTACCAATGTTGGTTATGTTTAAAAATACCAACAATGTAAAAGTAAACTGCTCACCAGTGACAGAGAAGCACCCAACAGTCTGTTCTTGGGTTCCTGAGCCACATGATCCATTATGAGGAACACAGGGCCCCTGAGATGTCACTCGCCAGAGGAAGCAGATGGGGTCATCACAGATCATTGCTTCGGTGGTATGAGGGCAACTGTGCGACTCTACCCAAGACTCTGTAATTACAGAACGTTTCCTCACTCTGAAACCTGAAAAAAAATCACAGTATGCACATACAATATAATATGAACTGTCAATAATCTAAATTTAATTAGATTTCTTAAGACATGTTCACACTGCAAAGGCAGCACAGAAGCCAAATACTAAATTAGAGTCAAGGGTCAAGATTGGTTAGCGTGGATTATAACTGTAAGATTATGGGAGTCTCTACTAACAGCTTTTTAAAGGGAACTGTGTATTTAGATGAAACTCTGTGACTAATCTGTATGAATTCGTACATCTCATTTGTTGTACAATCTTCTTTCACTCAGGGTTAAGGGGTGGGGCTTCATTATTTTAAATAATTACACGTTTTGAACGATTCACATCATACACATTCATCCGCATTATTAGTCACCACGTAAAATTACATCCATATCATATTAAAGTTAGTGCACAGCACTTTTTTTCCATCTCCCTTTGACCTCACATCCTACACAAATATCCAGTCAATGAGATGAATAGGAATCCACTCAGGCAGCTTTCTCCATGTGATACAAATCTACAAGACAATCACATTGATAAGGATGTATACTTCTTTGTGTAGAATCTGCAGAAAAGACGACTCGAACCAAAAACACTCACTGTTGCAGCACACACCATTCCCTAAGAGAGCTTTTACAGCAAGCATAAATAATAGATGAATACAACTGTCCCATCACTGTCAGCTTACTAAAAGGGGGCAGGACAACAGCTCAATTTCAGAAGCACGCCCCCTTTCAGAGTTGTCCCCTCGGACACAAACCATTTACAGTTCTGAGAAGAAAAACCAAGGTCAAGGATGCAAACACGTGTGTGTGCTGAGAGAGATTTAGAGGAAATGTGTGATATGGTTTTATGGGATGTTTTTTGTCTCTTACCTCTCCTCCCTTGAGGTTCTAAACAAGTGTCACGGAGACAAGGGCCCCAAGGTGACCAAGGGGTGAGGGGGCAATGTTTCTGACAGGGGATGGAGCTGGACTGAGCCAAGGTCGGTAAAGGTCCAGTGCACAAGTTTCTCCTAACAGGCCTGTTGACTATAATGGAAAACATTCAGGAATAGAAACAGAGAGAGACAAGAGAGATTTACCATAACGCTTCTCCACAGGAGTTATTCTATTAAAATTGTTTTCTAAACTGTATGAAATGCATTTATGGAAACCTAATATAAGTCTGCTCAAAAATAAATGTTATTCAAATCCGCCCTTTCACTGTGTGGCCACAGATTACCATTTAAATCAAAAAACAGAAACACAGAGAAAAATAAATCCCGTCGGTTAGCCCTCAGCATCAACCGCCCATAAAGGATTAAAGAAAATAAAAGCAATCTTCCCTGTCTAGGAAACTAATCGGTTTACTATTAAAAATAAAACACTTTCATTTGAGTTGATCAGATTTGTTTATTTACTATAAATTAGAGATAATCAGCTCTAACTTTACCTGAATCAGCTGTTAAAGGATTAGTAAATTTTTAAAAAAAAATCCCGATAATTTCCTCACCACCATGTCAACCAAAATGTTGAAGTCTTTCTTTGTTCAGTCGAGAAGAAATTAATTTTTTTGAGGAAAACATTCCAGGATTTTTCTCATTTTAATGGACTGTAATGGACCCCAACACTTAACAGTTTAAAATTGCAGTTTCAAAGGACACTAAACGATCCCAAACGAGGCATAAGGGTCTTATCTAGCGAAACGATTGTCATTTTTGACAAGAAAAATACAAAATATGCACTTTTAAACCACAACTCGTCTATCTCCGGTCCTGTAACGCACGAGCGCAACCTTACGTAATTATGTAATGCCGTGGAAAAGTAACATGTTACATATATGAAACGCACATTTGCGGACCATTTTATACAATAACCTGACACAAAGACATTAATTAGTATCATTCCACATACAACCACATCTGAACGGTCCTCTTTCTCCACACTTGTAAACACTGGGGCGTAGTTTCGCATACGTCATCCGTGACCTTTCGCCGTGATGACGTATTACGTTAGGTCGCGCTGGCGAGTCACAGGACCGGAGATAGACGAGAAGTTGTAGTTTAAAAGTGCATTTTTTGTGTCAAAAATGACAATCGTTTCGCTAGATAAGCCCCTTATGCCTCGTTTGGGATCGTTTTGAGTTCTTTGAAGCTGCAATTTTAAACTGCATTAAAACTGCTAAGTGTTGGGGTCCATTACAGTCCATTAAAATGAGAAAAATCCTGGAATGTTTTCCTCAAAAAACATAATTTCTTCTCGACTGAACAAAGAAAGTCATCAACATTTTTGATGACATGGTGGTGAGTAAATAATCTAGATTTTTTTTTTAAGAAAATGGACTAATCCTTTAAAAATACATATTCTACCCGCCACCTATGAACCTATGATTTTCTATAGTATTGTGATTCACAACAGTAGTCATAATGATACAGTGACATATCACACTGAAGTATATCGCTTTTAAATGAACATTAATTTAAAGCAAAAGTTAAAATCCATGCATTGTTTGTGTGGATATAACTGCAATCTGCACATCACTATTGTATCTCAAAAAAACACATGGAATATCACAGTATGCTTTTACTAAATAATAATGTGCTGTATTAAAAATCAGTGGCCTTACTATGGGATGGAGCTGTGTTGTTATGGATTTTGACACAATACGCCTCTCGGGTCTGGATCCCACCTCCACACAGGACACTACTGTTGCTATGGCGATGGTCCTGTTGACTCAAAAGGGGAGTAACCTGACATGGACTCCATTTGGTCACGCTCCATTCATACCTGGATTTCCAGTAAATTAAGATGAAGAGAATGCAGCTCAAATCACATTGATCCGTTTAGTCTTTTTAAGAAAAAGAAAAAAATGTAACACTTTACTTGAAGGGGTGTTCATAAGACTGACATGACACCTTCATAATCATGACACCATGAACATGAAAGAGATTTTATGCATGTTTATGACAACTGTTAATAACTGTCATTTGTTTAATTATGTAATTTTTAATGCAAAGATGACAGTGTTTTTTTGTTATGACAACTTGACATAAACCAATACATTATAACTTGTCACGACAACTTGACATTACCAACACAACATAACTGACCACTTTTTACAAGCGATATGAATTGAATTTGTCATTAAAATGTCATTAAGTGTTAATACTCTGTCATATGAATATTTTTCTTGACCTCAGCTATAGTGTTAAAAATATAATTTGTCATTAAAATGTAATTAAGTGTTAATAGAGGGTATGCATTGATGTCACTTTTCCACGTGACCACACAGGAACTCGCCCTGTTGAGTGGCAAACTTTCAACAAAATGGCTGGTTTTCATAGCGGCTGCTGCGAAAATGCCAGTAAAACTGACTATTATCAGATTAAATTGAATTTAGTTGGACTTGATAGCAGTTAAATTAGTTATATTTTCCAAGCATCTGTGCTTTATTAGGGTGTTTGTCTTGGGAAAAAAATATTTCAAATCATTCTAAAGCATCTGTGTATTCTTTAATATTGCATATTAAAATTTATTTAATACCTAATTACATTAAAATTGTGTACTTTTACTTGAGTATGTTAATGTACTTAAATATTAAATGTAAAACAAAAACTTGTATTTATGAAATGTAATAAAGTAAAAATTATGATAATATGCTTTGGAATGTATGTTTTCCAGATAAAATACAAATACTTAAAAAAATACTTTTAAGTAGAAAGTAAAACCTCTGCTTGATAGTGACCCTAGCAACTTATCAACCCACCTGTGGTCTGTGGACGTTGGCATGAACGATCAATTTTGTTTTTTGGCAGTCTGTAAAAACGTTAGCTCAGAATTCTTGTTAATCTGTTTGTACAATCTATCGCACAACAGCTTTTTCAAATTTAGTCGTGTTTTCCACGCGTTTCCGCTGATTTCACCCTGTACACAAATGCTGCTGCTCCGTCTTTTGCCACTCAGTGGGCGTAACCGCAGTCATTTTCACCAAAGGTGACGTCACGTGCATACCCTCTATACTCTGTCAAATAGTTTTATAACAATGTCATCTTTGCATAAAAAATGACATAATTGAACAAATAACACTTAATGACAGTTGACATAAATGTGCGTTAAAGCTCCCGTGACAAACGTGTCATGTCAGTGTTATGAACACCCCTTCAAGTAAAGTAATATCAAAAAGGTATTTAAAAATAATTACATCTGCATTTTTACCTTGCGCAAAATGCCAGCGTGTCTTCCAAAATATTACAGCGTTGTGCTTCCTCCAGTGCGGGGCATGACTCTCCACCAATAGCTGCTCTCTGTAGGGTGCGGTATCTACTTCTGAAGCCAGGTGATTGGTCGGACGTTCGACAGGTCTTTGAACAAGGACTCCACGTTGACCAATCAGACACTTTGCAGTCTCTGGGCATCACGCAGGATCGAAAGTTCGCCGGGTTGTTGTCATGGTCACAAAGGCTAGAGAAAAATTTACTGCATCATAACATTTACAACAAAAAATTTATGACACTGTAAAATGAAGAATTGTAGTGTTGTAAAAAGTTGACTGATATGTTGTGGGTGTTCTTTACACATTTACTGGGTTTGTACGTTTTTCATTTTAGTTGTCAAAATGCTATGCTATGTTTTTGTAGACAATTTTTTTGTTTCAAAAAAGTCACATTAATTGAAATGGTTATTAAAGGTTTTCTGCTATGACTGTTGCCTTTTCTAATAAATGTTTTCATTTGCTTCTTCTGAAGCTGTTGGCATGCATTTAGCCTCTGGCTCGCATGATAAAAAAGGTAAGAATATAAACAGAATATTTCTCAAGCTGTCTTTAAACTCTCCAAGGCTTTAACATTGCTGCTGATTCTTGTGAATATATTGGCATACAAAACACGACAAAGCAAACTATGAAATCCTGTGAGAGAGAGTTGGGGTGGTTTGTGGGTGTTTCAAAAGTTTTTTCTGGCTTAGTATAAATGCGAAAAAGTTTGAAGACCACGAGGGAAATCTTGTTATCTGCAAACATGTGAAAATTATATTAATGTATTAGTCATTTTGTGAAAACGAAAGCCATTTTTGCTGGTAACAATCAAAGTTCCTTTAGGAAAGTCGCACCACTGGGCGGCAATGTTTGCAACGCCTCCGGGCAGTTATTTCAGTCATGCAAGACTAAACTCCTATCTACTTGAATGGTGAAAGACCGATATCTCTAAAATCATTAGGAAAATCTGTGAATAGTAAGAATCTGACATGAAGACAGTGAGATCAGTTTTATGCACAAATGTGCGACACAAATTGGCTATGTGATGACAATTACAACATTAAGAATTACCATATTCAGATGTATGTGCATATTTTAAAACCTTTATATACTTGTGAGGAATTGAAACAGATGAACCCAATCGCAGACAGGGATGAATAAATACTGACACTTTATTATAACAAAAAGGAAAAACAAAACCCGCGAGTGGGCAAACAACATAAACAGGAAAATATACCAAGACTAAAACACTAAACAAAGAACAAGACTAGACTGGACTAAACACTAGATAAACAAAAAGCTAAACTAGACTTGACTAAACAAAGTACTTACTGGCAAAGGACAAGCAACGTAAGGACACAGGATACAAAACGAACGTGCACAGAACAGCAAACACAAGAGCCGTTTCTCAATACCAAGTACGCCAAACTCGGACTTGTGTCCTTCGTAGTTCGAACTTGCAAGTTCAGACTATGAAGAACGAACTCCTGATGTGAAATGCATTCTGGGAAACTTCGCTGTCATAAGTCCACACAAGTCTCCTCTGATGCATCCTCGATAAAATGGGCGGATCAACAACACATCCGGGGATTTTATGTGAACTTGGGCTTGATGCGAACTTTGAATTGGAACAGTACTTTGGCCACGACTGATGATGTTTCACAAATCCACAAGAACGCAAGTACAGACAAGAACGCATATTGAGAAACGGTGAAGGACTTTAAATAAGAGAACTAATGAGGGGAACAGGTGAAAATCATAACAGGTAAGGGATCGGGTAAAAAGTGACGAGAACCGGGAAATGTGTGGTCAGAATAAACCAATACTAAAACCACGCATCTCCCACATGAAACATTGTACTGTCAGAACCCTGCCATGCTGAACTAGATCTAAATACAAACAAGGATCTGGCAGGATCCTGACAATACTCATCTTAAGTGTGTGTTAAGCCCGGGATACACTGTACGATTATTGGCTGTCCCAGACGAAAGATTGCCATCGTGAAACAATCGTCGTGATTTCTGTGATCTTGGCTCTTCATCTGTGGTCCTATGTCGTACAATGAGAGAGGTTCAAAGACGGACGTTTTCCCGGTCTTGCGTCCAAAGATAGCCTACGATAGTTTTCTGACAGTGTCAGAAATCCGGCATGATCACTGCACAGTGTGTTTGCTGCTACGACCTGCGCGCCGGTATTTGTTTACCACGAGCGCATGCTGGTGACGTTGCGCAACGTGTGACGCTGCCGCCGAAGCTTCCGTGTCATCATCGTACAGTCTACATGCCTGTCGTACACGAGTTTAAAGGCTCCGGGTCGCACAGTGTGAAAAGTTAATGATCTTATAAGAGGGCAAAAATCCTCAGTGTATTCCGGGCTTTAGAAGTGTCAAGTAAGATTTACTAAAAGTTGTTCACCAAAGTTGTTTACTCATTCAGCAAAATGCATCACTGAATAAATAATATTTGGCAGAGAACAATAAATAAATCAATACATTTAAAAAACTTAAAAGTCCTTAGCAACACATATTACTAATGATAAATAATTATTTTTATATATATATATATATATTTAGAATATGAAATTTACAAAATACCTTCATGAAACATGATCTTTACTTAATATCCTAATGATTAAAAACATGGATAATTTTGACCTACAAATGAAGAGTTTGGTTCCAAAATGCAATAAATGCCTTTTTTTATTAGTTACCACTAAAATCAGTATTATAATAGTTCAGTATTATAAAGTAAATTCTTAATTTTATGCAAAATCTGTTATCTGCCGTGTTATTCTGTCATCTTTTCTCCCTTTTTTCCAAAACGTGTTAAAGCCGGTCCTCCTTCTCTGCAGAATGCAATAAATCCGCTCAACAAATCATAGCGCACCATTCCACACATTGTAAACAATAACGGCGGTGCGTTGAATACACACGGAATCCTAGTTTTCCTCATCTACTTTGTACTTCGTGATCAACAAACAAACAAAAACAGAATAATACTTTGATGGCATTGATAAACCTGTGGTGGTTTTCTGTGATAGCGAAAAACGTAAGCCATCAAAATCTAATAATTTATGTGAGATGCACTCGGGCGAAGGAAAAATGCCGGCTGTTGCTTGTAGGATTGGTTTATTGCATGTTACGCCCAAAACACTCATTACTCATTAGGAGAATATGAACAACCCTTTTCGACCATGCGTTTGGCGCACAAACCATTTTTTCCACCGTTAAATTAGCAAAAGTGGCAACAGACACGCCCATTTAGACCGTGCGCTTCAGACAATGCCCTTAGATCGTTAAAATAGGGCCCTTAGGGTCTAAAGTCACTTTTCCAATGTCATAAAATATTTGGTAAGTTCCCAAAGTTGGTTCAGTCAGAACTGTGTTCTGGAATTTGATTTCCATGAGCTACCGAGGAAACTTTGTCTATAGACCTGAACTCAACAGATGATATTATTGATTTTTATCAAATACAAACTTTTATAAACCAAAACATAATGCAATGGGATTTTGTTTTTCAGTTTCTTTGTGAAATCTCTGCTTTTAAGATAAAAGCTGTGGTTTACTCGTCTCACTGGAATTCCTCTGTACTACAGCGTAGTGTTTCCCAACATGTGGGAATCTTCTGAATTGTGTCTTAAATTTTTATATTCACTGCAACACATTGAAGTCCAGCGCTCTCACTGGAGCCTATTACTGGGCTTCTCAAAAAAGCAACAAGTACTATTTCCATTAAAATCGAATTAAATATTAATCAAGTATGGCAGGATTGGGATGTTTCCTGGCCAGATAAACGGCTTCTCTAGTTTCTTTATCATCCACAGTAAAACATATCATTAAGACACTGTGTAATAAAAGAGTAAATGCAAGAATAAAGGGATGTTCTTTTGTGTAAACAGTTTCAGATATTGTAACAGCTCAATAGTGGCCAGATGAGTAAAATGTAATAAAATAAAGACTCTATGTGACATATTATAATAAAGGTGTACATTTTTAAGACAACATGTACACTGACTGTATAATTTCATCATGTCTCCTATAGAGATGCATAACGATTAATCGTGATTAATCTATAGCAGAATAACAGTTTTTGTTTACATCATATATGTGTGTGAACTGTGTATAATAATTATGTATATATAAATATGCACAAATGCATGTATAATTTTAAGAATTTTTTTTTATATATTAAGTATTTATTTTATTTTAAATTATACATAAATATACAAATGTATATAAACTTGTAAACATTTCTTCTATCTATCTATCTATCTATCTATCTATCTATCTATCTATCTATCTATCTATCTATCTATCTATCTATCTATCTATCTATCTATCTATCTATCTATCTATCTATCTATCTATCTATCTATCTATCCATCCATCCATCCATCCATCCATCCATCCATCCATCCATCCATCCATCCATCCATCCATCCATCCATCCATCCATCTATCTATCTATCTATCTATATATATATACATATATATGCATGTGTGTGGATTTATCTATACAAAGTTATTATATGAAGAGTTTTGTTGCAAAACGAGATAAATCTATTTTTTAACATTTTTGTCAAAACATGTTTATTATTATGTTATGATGTTATTATTTTGTTTTATGGTGCTACTTAGCTGTATTTTTTAAGTTATGAATGTTTAAATCAAAACAAACCAACTGCAGTTGCATTGAAATTAATTGGAATGCACAACCAAAAAACAAGATTTCTGAACAATTAAAAAAATGGTGGTTATCTCATTTTGCAACGAAACTCATCATATACAGTTCAACACATATATGATGTAAACAAAAACTTTAATAGATTAATCGTGATTAATCGTTATGCATCCCTAATCTCCTATTCTCAGAGAAAAGTCTCAGTGTGAGTAGAAGTTACAGGATTATTTATGTGGTCATAAAAATTATACATGTATGGATGTGTAGATTATGTATTCATTTTTTAAATAAAGACCCACCTAAGCATCGAATTCTTCCCATCACTCCTTGTACAACGAAGCTGCCTGGTCTGGTAGCCGATTGTGATTTCCCACAATGCTTTGTGGCCTCTTTTATCATCATTGTGATTTTGGTGATAAACATTTTCAGTTTGCCGCTTGACAAAGTACGAACCTTTGCCTGCTTGTTTCCCATCCAGCCCAAAACTAAAGTCCACTGTTGTTTTTCCAATGGGTGCCTTTCCTTTCACTCTGCAAGGGCTCCAGGGCCCTACCCATAAACTGTAACTGTACTCCTGTTGGTCAGATGGACATAGGGCGGGGTGGGTGTTGTCATAGTTACAAGGGCGTGTCTGGGTAAGACTGGGACAGTCAGCTCCTCCGAAAAGGGGTGCGGCCAGAACGTGCCTGGTGCGTTGCTGGAGAGCCGACCCGCAGGTACGGCTGCAGGTGGACCAATGAGAGAAGGCGGAGACGACGCAGTCGATAGGGCAGGGCAACAAACACGCCTGCTCTCGCTCGGGTGCCGAAGAAAAAGCTTCACACATACGAGGGCTCACCGTGGTGCCGTTAGTACGCTTCACACATTGCACACCTCGGCTCTGTACTCCACGCTGGGCGGTCACACTTGGATTGGCTGGGAGGAAAGGGGTCGGGGTGCAGGGACCCCAAGGAGACAAGTGCCATTCGAACAGATCCTTCTGCCATTCGCACAACAGCACACACACTCGCTGGTGTGGTGGGCGTTCAGATGGAAAGCAGTTGGACTCATGTGTGCTCCAGCCTTCGGAATGGATACACCATACTGAGCGATTCTGAAGTCCGACTGAACCGCAATCACTGGCTATGCATAAACCCCATACACCTGCAGCAAAACAGACAAATTACATTTATTTTTACAGTCACTATTGTGTAGCAAAGCAAAGTAACAACAACTGGATTTCAAACCATTACATCATTCTCTGGGGAAGTGAAAGGTCATCACAACAATGATAAGGTCACCAATGCAGCCAACTAATGGAGGGAGTGATGTCAGAAAATACAATGAAACAAAGAAGCATATGGGATGACATCATTACAAACCAGAGGTCAACCAAAAACGCTCTCATCCAGTCAGAACGGAAGACACAACTTGTCTTGGTATTAAAAAAATCTTGTTTTTAATTAGAAAGCTGTCAATAAATGAAAGCTCAAAATGTAGGATCCAAATGACTGTTCATGTGCACACTGCCCACACTAAGTTTGCGTGATGCAGGGTTTCAAGTAAAACTTTAACTGCTGAGATCTGTCCCACTGAGATCTCCAGCTTAATCAGGATTCGGATGGTTGGCATACTGATTAAAGATGTGGGAATAATCACTTTGGACTGAAGAGATGTGAGGAAAAACCACCATGAAAGGCAATTTCTGTTGTTGTGTTTGTCTCCCTGTGTGTTTTTTTGGTTTTAAGTTGATAAGGCAATTTGACATTTTGAGGGATAAAACAAGGAAAAGAAAAAAAAATGATAAGAAAAGTAGCTTTTATATCTTTGAAATCCTCTTTGCGGTGGCTCTCAAATCTCATCTGCACTTGTGCTCATTCGAATACGTCTGTGAATTTCACCAAAAAAATAAAACCATACAGGTTGGAATGACGTGAGGTTGAGTATATAATAATAGAAATTTTATTGTCAAGTGAACTTTAACAAGCCGAAATACGTACGTGACGCTCTTGTAGCTCAACTGGTAAATTCAAAGGGAATATACTGAAAAAGTGCATCTTAAAATGCAGAAAACAAATTCATTTTCTATAAATCCTAATTGGTCAAGTTTCCACAAAAACATTTTCTTAAAGGGTTCATAGCGTGAAAATCTGACTTTTTTCATGTTTAAGTGCTATAATTGGGTCCCCAGTGCTTCTATCAACCTAAAAATGTGAAAAAGAGCAACCCAGTAACTTAGTTTTGGTAAGCCATTTTCTGCAAAAATGTGAAAAAATAGGTCTTTCAGATTTTGCCTGTTTTGTGAGGTAGGTAGCAAGGCCCACCGCCACTTTATCTGCCCTTATCCAACCCTGGCACTGCCATTTAGTGCACAGAGAAAGAGAGAGAGAAAAAATAATTGACAGCACAAGTTTCAATTACAACAAACCACCATCATTGCGATCAGTGTTTGCATTTCATCAGCTCATTTGCATTTTAAATGACACACCCAAAATCGGCACACTTTTGCTCAGGCATACAAAGTGGCAATTTTAACATGCTATAATAAATTATCTGTGGAGTATTTTGAGCTAAAACTTCACATATGTACTCTGGGGACACCAAAGACTTATTTTACATCTTAAAAAAATCTCATAGAGACGGAGCGCTGTTATGCTAATTTGAAAACCACGCCCACCGGGGGGAAAACAATCCAACCGGCTCCATTCACTTTGTATTACGTGAGGCTGCCTCCCTGTCATCTCCGGCCTATAACAAAAACAGAACAATTCCCAAAAGCCGCTGTGTGACAAGGTGCACAGCCAACAAGCAAAAAAACCCAGAAATACATTTTTATAAGCTGTCGACCCCAAAAAACGAGCGTTTAAAGACACAAAAGTAGATCGCCAACTACGTTTCCCTTCAGTTCTAATAATAGTAGTGCTATGAAAAGTTGCCTGTATACACTTTTGTGTCTTTAAATGCTCGTTTTGGGGTCGACAGCTTATAAAAATGCATTTTGGGTTTTTTGGCTTGTTAGCTGTACATCCTGTCACACAACAGCTTTTGGGCATTATTCTGATTTTTGTTATAAGCCAGAAATGACAAGGGGGCAGCCTCTCGCAATACAAAGTCAATGCAGACGGATGGATTGGTTCCCCTCCAGTGGGCGTGGTTTTCAGGGTATGACCTGTTGAGCTCTGTTTCTATAAATGACCCCTTTAAAGGAACCGTGTGTAGATTTTAAAGGCATCTAGTGGTGAGATTGCGAATTGCAACTAACGGCTGAGTCCACAGCTCACCCCTTTCTTTCGAAACGCATAGAGAAGCTTAGGGCCCTATAATTTCCGCAATCACGGAATCGCGGACGGAATCGCGGAATTGGCCAATTAACACGGAATCTAGTATTAACGCGGAATTTTGCTGAATTTTACATATTTTGAGTAAAATTATGTTTTTGTGTGGGAGACGAACGTATATCTGGGGGAAATGCAGACCGGGGGAAGTAAATCTGTGCGACACGCCCTGTCCCATCGTTTCAGACCCCCTCCAAAACCCTGAAACCATGGCGAAGCGGCTCTCCACGACTCTGCTTTCGTCAGCGAAAAAATTAAGAAATTCGACGCTAAGCACTTAGTTCCGAGCAGGTCTCACATGACTTTTATGTGACCGGAGAACTGTTATTTTGGAAGTTTTGTCAACACTCTGTTCACGGTAAGCGCAAAGATACATGCACTCTCTCATCCACGTCTGTCTCACTGTACCTCTCTCACGTGCACGGGCTCACGCATCTGTCCGAAGTGCGAACACAAATCCTCATGTATTTGTTCAGTTTAATGCATTTCAAGCGAGCTGAGGCAAACTAACTATCCCTCGCATTTAAAATATAATCATCTGCATCATGGCGCCGCTCTCTGTCTCTCTTTCGCTCGCACGTGCAAAGAGCTGCGTGCTCATGCTGCCCGAAGTCAGATCACTATCCTGTATATGTTTGTAAAGTTATATGCATTTCAAGCGATTGTGTATAAAATATGGATCGCGTTCCACTGGATTGATGTGTTTAAGGCACTTCTGAAGGCACCACTGCTTTGACACCTTGTTGTAGCCTCCTGCAACAACACTAAACAATGCATTGAATTGATTTGTGTGTGTGGGTGTGTAAATGCATCTTTTATAGTCATTAAGTAATCCTGTTATCCAGTTTTTCCCCAAATCATTTACACATTTTAATCATTAACTGCACACTCTTTTTATGACTAAAATAAAAGTAAAGGGTAAAAAATATAATTGCCAAAAATTAAAACGGATAAAACGGAATTTGCAAAAATTAAAACGGAGAAAACGGAATTTGGGAAAAAATAAAACGGATTTTATAGGGCCCTAGAAGCTACGGTACATGCTACAGGACAAACATGGCGTCACCTGAGACAACGTAGTGAGGTAATGAGCTTTGTACAGCAGTTTGGGCATTTAGGGCTTCTGTAGAAATATTGGGGTGCAAAATGGCAACTTCCATGTAAGGGACCCTGTGTGTTTATGTAGATAAAATACTAAAGCAGGGGTCTCCAACCTTTTTGTGAGCAAGGGCTACCACAATGGATAAAGCAATCTGGAGGGCTACTTTTTTATATAATCTGCTTTTTTTCTTTTACTTGTTTTTTTAATTATGTTTATCATTGTTTAAAATGTTAACATACATAAAAGAAGCCAAGCTAATATAAATAATAAAATTGAAGCTATTAATAGAATGTGCATTGGCGGGCAACTCACAGACTCTGCGTGGGCAACCTGGTGCCCGCGGGCACAATGTTGGAGACCACTGTTCTAAAGTAATAAAAACAATACAGTTCAGTATGTAAGGTCTTTAAACACCACTAAAAATATAGTTATGTATATTATATTGCAATTCTGTCAAGAGATGTTAAAGTTAAAATCGGGCAGTGTTAATATTCTTTACAGTTAAGGTGCACACAATGACTTGCACTGCTGTGACATGCTCTTTCCAACTTGCAGTCTGACTTGTATATCTCGTGGGAAGTCAATCTCCTCTCTGTCGATCTCCTTGCTGTCACTCATGAGGTTGTCATGGAAACACAGCAGGCAAAGAGATGCACAGGGACCTGAGATGTGAGCAGGACTCTGTCCCACAGTGTCATGCACTATAAAGCTGTGAGACGAGATGAGGTCATTTCGAGGGCACTGGAAGCAAAGAAACCAGCGGCAGGATCATGACTGGTTTTACTCTTGTTTTAACAAGCTTGACACCACGAAGGCAGACATACTGTTTGAACTGCTCTTGTGTAGGACATTTTACCCAGTAGAAGTATCCGTCCCATAAAAAGTCACAGATTATGGACCCTATTTTAACGATCTAAGCGCATTGTCTAAAGCGCACAGTCTAAATGGGCGTGTCCGATTCCACTTATATAATGACGGTAGGGGTGGGCGGAATGACCAAAAATCTATTTCACGGAATGAGTCATTTTATTTCACGGAACGGAATATTTCACGGTATACATGTTTTTCAGTTTATATTGTTTTTTGATGATAAAAATGTACAGAAATAAACCACTCACTATAGCTTTTAACTAAATGCTCACCACAGTTTTAAAATATGAGCAATTTAAAGTTAATAATGTTAAAGTGAAAATGCCCAGAAGATAACAAGAGATAAGTCTTGATTAGACAGAATCTTGTTTTTAATTGAGTTATTAATTTTATAGACTATTGAAGACTATTGACTATAGACTAGTATGGCTTCATTGTATTTTGTATTTATGCATACATTACATTAAACATATGCAATATGTAAAATGAACAGGTATAAATATATGAAAAAACCTACAGGCAGGATAAATACCTGTATATGAGAGAAGAAGCTCTAGATATTATAAATGTGACAGGTGCTATGATGTGATGATCATAAAGTTTCTTTTAAGGTCTTGACGCCCTTTACTTTCTATTAACTTAGACCTCAACATTTGCATCTCTTTCTCATCTATCCGATCAAATATGTTTGTATAAGCAAATGGCGCGTCAAACTACATCGCTCCAGCAGCGCACGTGTCACTGATTTAAACGCGAGTTTTGTCTTAGCTTGCTTAAAGTTCAGAAAACTTTACAACTATTAGCATTATGTGCGAGAAGAACTCTTTATTTGGCGTCGCAGCTCCTTGCGCTTGCTTAGAGAGACCTATGCACGCGAGAGACCGCCGGCTGCTGCATGAGGAGAGAGAGAGAGAGCGCGCGAGAGAGAGAGAGCGCAAGAGCGAGCAAGACAAGAGTCTCGCTGCGTGACCCGCGGTGGATTCACTGGCACTTATTATAAAAATTACACAAATAACTTGTTCATTTTTTTATAAGTGAACTATTTTACGTGTTTCTCCGTCACACTCAGTCTAACATGCTGGAGGGCAGAGTTAGCCACGCCCACTTATTTTCATTATGCGGAATAGACGGAATAGAAAAATCTGTTACGTCTGACATTTTATTCCGCGGTAACGGAATATACCGTCATACCGCCCAGCCCTAAATGACGGGAAAAATAGTTTATGCGCCAAGCGGATGGCCTAAATGGGTTGCTCCTATTCTCGTAATGAGTAATGGGTGTGTTTTAGGCGTAACGTGCAATAAACAAATAAGAGTCTCAGCTCTCATCCCCTTTAAAAGCAAGTTGCGCCATGCCTAATCCCTATTTAGGAAGCGTTGTGAAAAAACAACAACAAAAGAAATCTCATAAATGTCTCCTTTAAAGTTTCAGTAGAGATCTCAACACTGTCACAAACTGAGATTGGATTTGCCAAGTCTGCAATCAAATGATTTCAATATAAACTCAAACATTAGTAAACATTTCATAAGCAGCAATTCACATGAAAACACACAAACCTATAGGGGCGCTTCCATGTTGGGACTCCAGATCTCGAGGGAAGTGTGGGTGTAAAGATGAACATTAGCACTGCTTCTTACAGTATGCTGCTGTACCACATCACCTCAGAAAAAACATCTCATTCTGACACATGCTATTGGTTAAATTACCATAATAAGGATAAATACAAGAAGAGAAACACGAACTAAGTCACCTCCTATTAAGCTAAGCCAGACAGTATTTAATAGACATATTTGGCAACTGGTTTGCTAATGAGCAAGTGTATTGGTATATGATGCTACACAGCATGAGATGACAACACAGTTTTTGTTTTTACAGAAAATAAATCGAATTACACATTTATGATGTCTGAAAGCGCTATGCCCATTAGTGTTGTTTATACGTTTTAAAAACATTTTCTGACCCAGAGGTCTCCCGAGACGGGCCGTTTTCTTCCTCTTAAATGCTCGAAGAACGTTCTAGGCTGGCACTCGTGCACTTTTCGGTTTCATCCTGGGTGCAACAAAAGGGCACATGACAGATTAATTACTCGCTGATGGGCAAAGACACAATTACAGTGCTTTTCTGTCTATCACAGACACTTGGAAATGGAGCTGTTTTTGGTCTGTCACGAGCCTGTGGGAGTTTGCCGATGGGATTGGTGGATTGTTTCATCTTGAATGCAAAAGCAGAGGAATGCTGGGATGAAAGGTGATGATATTACAGTGTGTGTGTAGCTTACTTGTACTTGTATACACTATGTTTGGAGATTTAATTAAATTTATATACACACATGCAAGTCACACACAGGTCCATTAACTCTTTCCCTGCCATTGATGAGTTAACTCGTCAATTAAGGGAAAACGCTTCCCTGCCATTGACGAGTTTTTCACCATATACAATAAATCCGTGGGGTAGCATTAAAAAAACATTTTAAAATAGATGCATTTGTTTAAAGCAAAACATTTAATTACTTACCAGGCTACATGTGAAGTAGGGTTGGGCGATGTCCCCATAAATTGGCAGTTGACGATGGTTACGTAAACCATCGCGATGGACGATGATATTGTTAGGTGGGGGGGGGGGGTAATTTTAATTTTTCGTTATTATTCGTTATTATATAATTATAATTCGTTATTTTACTTTATTACTTCCACTTAAGAAAAGTTGTGCACTTTTTATTTTAATATATATTTTACATAAATACTATTCTGTACTTAAAATCTATAATTTTGTTATTTTACTATCCCAACTACTATAGGTTGCACATAAGGGGAAAAAGTAGCTTTAATCCACTGAAGAAGAGTTGTGCACTTTTAAGCACTTTTTAATCTCTTTACATAAATATTTTTTTCTATTTAAAAGTTATAATTTCATTATTTTACTAACCCAACGACTCCTCCGCGCTTTCCAAATTTTGCACGTAAATATCTGTGCATATGTGCCACCAGTACTCCGTCAGAGAGCGGGTCTTCAGCACCGCGGGGAGCAGCCAGCACTTCAATCCGCAGCTTATTAAAACTAGACAAAGTGAACAGGGCCAGACACATCGAAATTTAAACATGGTCTGTGTATGTAAATCCCGCGTTTCGGTCGGAGTGTTGTTCCCGTTTTATTGTTCTTGACGTTCGCTGAATTCTGGGTTTATATCCTAATCTGCCGCTTCAGTGCAGTATAACCTCAATGTAACAATGAGCACGATCTCCCGAGACACTACAATAGGCTACTAATAAATGATTAATATGGGCTGTTTTCTTGTACAAAATTAATTATTTTAAGATAAATGTACAACATGTAAAAAGACAAGATTCTAGCAATGTCAAGATTAGGGATGGGCATTTTCCAGTAACTTACTATTACCAGTAATTTACTATTACTTTTAATATTTCATTTTTCGAATATTTAAGCTCTTAAAGAACGAATATTCGTTTATTTAAATTATGTTAATTAAGACATGCGTGTTTTGTATTTTTCATTTTGTCATAATTTCACAGAAGGCTTAATTAGGAAATATCCACAACAAGCTAAACTTATATTCTGTATGTATATATATATATATATATATATATATATATATATATATATATATATATGTATGTATTTTTAAGTTGAAAACATTGTAAAAAAATATATTTTATTTATATATATTTTAAATTCTTCTTAAAAAATATCCTACATAAAAAAATGCGTTAAAACTTAATGCGGAGCGAAGTCTAGTCAAATCCTTAGTTTCAAGTCGGTCGTTAGTATTAATTCATTACTGTTTGATCTTACATACATTATATTATACCAAATATTATACACTAACCCCAAATCTAAGCGAAGTTTGAGGACTTGCGAAGTTTAAAGTTTGAGGACTTGACAAAGTAGGCTATCATCATTTAAACAGACTCAAAACACCAAGAGCCCGGAGCAAATGAAAAAACACATCTACATAACCGACTACTCAGTCGCCATATAAATATCTTCTCAGTTTAGTTTGACATGTATTTGTGAATAAAGAAAACCGTATTTATCCTACCTGCTTTGGTGAAAGCCCGTTCTTTTGACTAGATACAATAATGCTTTGCTTTAAACTGCCATGTGCAGTTATCCGGTTCATTTTCAAAAGAGCACCGCATATAATAAATGTTCTCCGTTTCATTTCGTTCTCCGTGTCTGTCTCCTTATTAACAAAATAAAGTAGACTTTATAACAGAAAGCTTACAAATCTCTCATGATGTGTTGATTCGGGCGGCGGAGAAGCACGTTTAATAACACGTGAGCCCTCACTGAGCCAGTGGCAGTCAAATACGGCGCGGCGCGGACAAACCCGGAGATAAAAGGAAAAACTTAAATTCGTCTGCATTGCCAAACAATCAGAAATACATACAAATTAATGTTCATGTATATTTTACATTTAAGTCTGTAAAAGACAGTATAGATGAAGTGAAAAAGCATCAAATAAGTTGTTACCCTTTGGTGGCACATTAAAAACAAACAAACATTCGAATAGCATTTTTTAAATTCGAATTATTATTGCCATTCGAATATCCGTGCCCATCCCTAGTCAAGATCAAATGCCTGACAGGATATTTTCACAGACTAACACACGTCACGTCTCAGGCATAGACTACAGTATTTAAAATAGCATATATGCATTAGTTATATTTTCTATTTAATTTATAGAGCAATTCACGCAAAGATATTAGGTTAACTATAGTCTATATAGAAGAGAGAAGTGTATGTCGACTCGCAGCGGAGTGGGGAGGGGGCGTGGCATCACGATGGTGTCTCTCCATCGTGATGTCAGTCAACCATCACGATGGACGATGATATCGTCTATCGGCACAACCCTAATGTGAAGCTGCTCTTTACGCGTTCTATTGTCTCATAATCGGCCCTCATTTATGTCCAAGAGACTCAATAATGATCTTATACATTTTAATCCTTTATGTTTATGTGCGGCTGCACATTCATGTGATAATAACAAAAACAATATTGCGCCTTAGCTGCCTCAAAACAAAAAAAGCAACGCGCCAACAATGCGCATGAACACACCTTGTTTTCAGACCAGAACGCCCATGGGCGCAAATGCATTTGCTATTTAAACAACGTGGTGCTAAACATGGTAATGATCATTGCGCCGTGTTGAAACTAGCAAAAGACACTTGCATCGCGCATTGCGCTGGGTGTATGATAGGGCCCTATATCTGTCAAGACTGAATAGGTAGTTGAACTAGTAAACTATGCAGCTTGATTTAATGGAAATCCATACGTATTTTACGAGTCGGCTAAATCTTATGAATTCGTAAAAAGTTATTGGTACAAAAACGTAAGGTTATTAGAAAGAAATGTCAAAATGAAATTGTCCAAAAAAACACACAAATGTGGTCGTACGAACCTCGTAAAATACGTCATTTTATATATACGCCATAATATTGTGTTGGTAGGTCACACTTGGTAGAGGGGGCGTTGATGCGCGTCTGGAGGTCTTGCGGCGTTTAACGCGGTATATACGAATCCGCCTCATTCGTGTGTCTAGCTCACGACTCACGAGTTAAAAAATTCAAACTTTGGCGGAAAAACTCGCTGCTTTAACCAATCAGGAGCTTGCTTTAGTAGTGATGTGATTACAGGAAGCGAGCGAAGTCGCAAAAGCCCCTCCCATGACTCGAATTTCTACGTGAATGTCTCGATGACTAGAATTTCACGTGCGAATGACGTGAAAAAACACAAAATGTTCAAGCGGCAAACTAGCCGCGGTAGACGCAAATTTGACGCCTCAAACGTAAGAGATAAGATGTAGAGGTCATACATATCCATACCCATTCCAGCATCATAAGCTATTTCAAATCTTTTATAAATCTTTGAGAAAACGTAAAAACAAAGAGAACATTTGCTTCTCATGAACACCACGACCAACAACTTTGTAAATATTTTGTGTGTGTCTGGTGCTGATTTCCTCTAATTCCCTGCACTGTAATCCTTCAAACCAAAAGAATGAAAGAAATTAACGCTAATTGATTAAATTGCACAATTTATAAAACAGGCAGATATTTGCAACCCAAGATTCTTAGCTAAAGATCTAGTTCAGAGACGCTGAGATTTTCATTTTGAAACAAAGTAGATAAATTACAAGAAAAGACAAAACAGATTTTATTTCATACTAAATATGCAACGTATAATGCAGTGGTTCTCAAACTTTTTGGCGCGTGTGCCCCCGACCCCCATGTATGGTGCATCCCTTAATGCACCCCCCCCCCAAAAAAAATAATGAAATAAAACTTAGAATTTGAATTACACAATATATGTTACATATATATTTTAAGTGTATATCAAATTATACAATATAGTGCTATTGGTTATAGCTGTATTTTTCTAAGGTTTAATTAAACAGAATTTATTATGAAGGAATGTATTATTAAAAATGTCATAAAACTGGAGCCCATCCTTCTGCAAATCTGCAATAATGCAGTTTCATGATATAATTTAGTTTTTATTTAGTAATTATTTTCTCTACATTTTCCAATTATCTCTTGTTTTTATAAAAGTTGCAATTATCTGCCTGTTTTATTTATTGTTCAATTCAATCAATTTAGCATTAATTTCTTTCATCTTTTGGTTTAAATGAAGGATTACAGTGCATGGAATGAGAGGAAATCAGCACCAGACACACACAAAATATTTGAAAAAACTTAATTTCATTCACTTGCTCACGCTGTGATGTAAAAAAAACAACATTTAGCAAGTCCTGCTCCAACCTTCTGTTTTTACAGGAAATGCATCAACACAAGAAAGAAATCTGTGCTCATCAAAAGTTGCTCATTTGCAGAAATACTGACAAAGCATCAGATCTGCTTCATTTAGTCTTTTTTCTGCTTTTAATAAGGTTAATTTCCCTCTTTACTTGTGCAAGATGAAACAGACTTTTGCGTCTGGCTTATGACGCCAGATAGAAGTAGAACTCCATGGAGACGAGTTTAAAATTAGGTTTTCAAGCTGCCCGACTGCTTTTAAGATACAAACTTAGAGTTTCCTTTTCCTCCACACAGACTTCTTATTCCCAAAGCACGTCAATTGTATGATATGAAGCAACAGGAAGAGGAGAAATCCAGAGCTCACGCAAGAAAGACACAAACAGTAAAATAAACTACACAATGCCCAAAGAACCATTTAGTCAGGTTCTGACAAGGTTCTTAAAATAAACCATTCATTCATACACTTTAAAGTATAAATAACCATTCTCTGGCTTTTGGATGTTGCGGCATTTCACCGTAATTCATTGAGAAGCATAGCAAGCATCATCGGCCGATATATCAGTGCATCCCTATTGAGTACCTATAGAGTAGGACTGCATTCTTTATATCTTTAGTTTTATCACATTTATAAAAGACAGATCAGCTCTACCAATCGTTTCTGGAAACACAACCACCTTAAGGCGTACTGCAGGTGGAGTGAGTCAAGAGCAAGAAACACACAGAAAACATTATCCCACTATCTCTGGATAACATAGGATTCACTACGTTCATGAGTCATGACGTTCACATTATATGCCCTTAAGCACCAATTGACCCTGACGGCCGCAAACCGCCACAGGCCAATCGTGATTTAGCAACTGTTACTAGGCGTGGGGGGTCTGACAAGCTTTCAAGTGAGGGAAACATGCCGAAGCGTTGTGAACATGGATTGTGTAAATCTAATACCCGGTAAGAGTTTGGACGGGATGGTAGATTTTTTCCCTTCCCGAAACTTAAAACCTAATTTGATAAATGTCCGACGTGGATCAAGAAGTGTGGAATTTACAACTAAATATCGACAGAATTAACAAAAACACATATGTTTGCTCCAATGTAAGAGCACACTAATGATAGCTGGCTAGCTAACTCAGCCCTGATGAAAAAAACAGCATCAAACCAGCATCCTGGTTTAGCTGGTGGTCACCAGCTAACCAGCCCCCACCCCCCCCCCCCCCCCCCCCCCCCCCCCCCCCCCCCCCCCCCCCCCCCCCCCCCCCCCCCCCCCCCCCCCCCCCCCCCCCCCCCCCCCCCCCCCCCCCCCCCCCCCCCCCCCCCCCCCCCCCCCCCCCCCCCCCCCCCCCCCCCCCCCCCCCCCCCCCCCCCCCCCCCCCCCCCCCCCCCCCCCCCCCCCCACCCCCCCCCCCCCCCCCCCCCCCCCCCCCCCCCCCCCCCCCACCCCCACACCCCCCCCCCCCCCACCCCACCCCCCCCCCCCCCCCCCCCCCCCCCACCCCCCCCCCCCCCCCCCCCCCGCCCCCCCACACCCCCCCCCCCCCCCACCCCCCCCCCCCCCCCCCCCCCCCCCCCCCCACCCCCCCCCCCCCCCCCCCCCCCCCCCCCCCCCCCCCCCCCGCCCCCCCCCCCCCCCCCCCCCCCCCCCCCCCCCGCCCAACCCCCCCGCCCCCCACCCCCCCCCCCCCCCACCCCCCCCCCCCCCCATGAAACGTTGATTTTTCACTCTAAACTGCTTTTCTGAGCTGGAAATCACTTTAAACGGCTTGTTTCATCGTTAGAATGCTCCTGTAAGCATTTTAAGCAGAGTTGTGCACTTTTGCATGAAAAGTCACATTTCAGCCTGAAACGTTGATTTTTCACTCTAAACTGCTTTTCTGAGCTGGAAATCACTTTAAACGGCTTGTTTCATCGTTAGAATGCTCCTGTAAGCATTTTAAGCAGAGTTGTGCACTTTTGCATGAAAAGTCACATTTCAGCCTGAAACGTTGATTTTTCACTCTAAACTGCTTTTCTGAGCTGGAAATCACTTTTAACAGCTTAGAATGCTCCTGTAAGCATTTTAAGCAGAGTTGTGCACTTTTGCATGAAAAGTCACATTTCAGCCTGAAACGTTGATTTTTCACTCTAAACTGCTTTTCTGAGCTGGAAATCACTTTAAACGGCTTAGAATGCTCCTGTAAGCATTTTAAGCAGAGTTGTGCACTTTTGCATGAAAAGTCACATTTCAGCCTGAAACGTTGATTTTTCACTCTAAACTGCTTTTCTGAGCTGGAAATCACTTTTAACAGCTTAGAATGCTCCTGTAAGCATTTTAAGCAGAGTTGTGCACTTTTGCATGAAAAGTCACATTTCAGCCTGAAACGTTGATTTTTCACTCTAAACTGCTTTTCTGAGCTGGAAATCACTTTTAAAAGCTTAGAATGCTCCTGTAAGCATTTTAAGCAGAGTTGTGCACTTTTGCATGAAAAGTCACATTTCAGCCTGAAACGTTGATTTTTCACTCTAAACTGCTTTTCTGAGCTGGAAATCACTTTAAACGGCTTAGAATGCTCCTGTAAGCATTTTAAGCAGAGTTGTGCACTTTTGCATGAAAAGTCACATTTCAGCCTGAAACGTTGATTTTTCACTCTAAACTGCTTTTCTGAGCTGGAAATCACTTTAAACGGCTTGTTTCATCGTTAGAATGCTCCTGTAAGCATTTTAAGCAGAGTTGTGCACTTTTGCATGAAAAGTCACATTTCAGCCTGAAACGTTGATTTTTCACTCTAAACTGCTTTTCTGAGCTGGAAATCACTTTTAACAGCTTAGAATGCTCCTGTAAGCATTTTAAGCAGAGTTGTGCACTTTTGCATGAAAAGTCACATTTCAGCCTGAAACGTTGATTTTTCACTCTAAACTGCTTTTCTGAGCTGGAAATCACTTTAAACGGCTTAGAATGCTCCTGTAAGCATTTTAAGCAGAGTTGTGCACTTTTGCATGAAAAGTCACATTTCAGCCTGAAACGTTGATTTTTCACTCTAAACTGCTTTTCTGAGCTGGAAATCACTTTAAACGGCTTAGAATGCTCCTGTAAGCATTTTAAGCAGAGTTGTGCACTTTTGCATGAAAAGTCACATTTCAGCCTGAAACGTTGATTTTTCACTCTAAACTGCTTTTCTGAGCTGGAAATCACTTTTAACAGCTTAGAATGCTCCTGTAAGCATTTTAAGCAGAGTTGTGCACTTTTGCATGAAAAGTCACATTTCAGCCTGAAACGTTGATTTTTCACTCTAAACTGCTTTTCTGAGCTGGAAATCACTTTAAACGGCTTGTTTCATCGTTAGAATGCTCCTGTAAGCATTTTAAGCAGAGTTGTGCACTTTTGCATGAAAAGTCACATTTCAGCCTGAAACGTTGATTTTTCACTCTAAACTGCTTTTCTGAGCTGGAAATCACTTTAAACGGCTTAGAATGCTCCTGTAAGCATTTTAAGCAGAGTTGTGCACTTTTGCATGAAAAGTCACATTTCAGCCTGAAACGTTGATTTTTCACTCTAAACTGCTTTTCTGAGCTGGAAATCACTTTAAACGGCTTGTTTCATCGTTAGAATGCTCCTGTAAGCATTTTAAGCAGAGTTGTGCACTTTTGCATGAAAAGTCACATTTCAGCCTGAAACGTTGATTTTTCACTCTAAACTGCTTTTCTGAGCTGGAAATCACTTTAAACGGCTTAGAATGCTCCTGTAAGCATTTTAAGCAGAGTTGTGCACTTTTGCATGAAAAGTCACATTTCAGCCTGAAACGTTGATTTTTCACTCTAAACTGCTTTTCTGAGCTGGAAATCACTTTAAACGGCTTAGAATGCTCCTGTAAGCATTTTAAGCAGAGTTGTGCACTTTTGCATGAAAAGTCACATTTCAGCCTGAAACGTTGATTTTTCACTCTAAACTGCTTTTCTGAGCTGGAAATCACTTTTAACAGCTTAGAATGCTCCTGTAAGCATTTTAAGCAGAGTTGTGCACTTTTGCATGAAAAGTCACATTTCAGCCTGAAACGTTGATTTTTCACTCTAAACTGCTTTTCTGAGCTGGAAATCACTTTAAACGGCTTGTTTCATCGTTAGAATGCTCCTGTAAGCATTTTAAGCAGAGTTGTGCACTTTTGCATGAAAAGTCACATTTCAGCCTGAAACGTTGATTTTTCACTCTAAACTGCTTTTCTGAGCTGGAAATCACTTTAAACGGCTTAGAATGCTCCTGTAAGCATTTTAAGCAGAGTTGTGCACTTTTGCATGAAAAGTCACATTTCAGCCTGAAACGTTGATTTTTCACTCTAAACTGCTTTTCTGAGCTGGAAATCACTTTAAACGGCTTAGAATGCTCCTGTAAGCATTTTAAGCAGAGTTGTGCACTTTTGCATGAAAAGTCACATTTCAGCCTGAAACGTTGATTTTTCACTCTAAACTGCTTTTCTGAGCTGGAAATCACTTTAAACGGCTTAGAATGCTCCTGTAAGCATTTTAAGCAGAGTTGTGCACTTTTGCATGAAAAGTCACATTTCAGCCTGAAACGTTGATTTTTCACTCTAAACTGCTTTTCTGAGCTGGAAATCACTTTAAACGGCTTAGAATGCTCCTGTAAGCATTTTAAGCAGAGTTGTGCACTTTTGCATGAAAAGTCACATTTCAGCCTGAAACGTTGATTTTTCACTCTAAACTGCTTTTCTGAGCTGGAAATCACTTTAAACGGCTTGTTTCATCGTTAGAATGCTCCTGTAAGCATTTTAAGCAGAGTTGTGCACTTTTGCATGAAAAGTCACATTTCAGCCTGAAACGTTGATTTTTCACTCTAAACTGCTTTTCTGAGCTGGAAATCACTTTAAACGGCTTGTTTCATCGTTAGAATGCTCCTGTAAGCATTTTAAGCAGAGTTGTGCACTTTTGCATGAAAAGTCACATTTCAGCCTGAAACGTTGATTTTTCACTCTAAACTGCTTTTCTGAGCTGGAAATCACTTTAAACGGCTTAGAATGCTCCTGTAAGCATTTTAAGCAGAGTTGTGCACTTTTGCATGAAAAGTCACATTTCAGCCTGAAACGTTGATTTTTCACTCTAAACTGCTTTTCTGAGCTGGAAATCACTTTAAACGGCTTGTTTCATCGTTAGAATGCTCCTGTAAGCATTTTAAGCAGAGTTGTGCACTTTTGCATGAAAAGTCACATTTCAGCCTGAAACGTTGATTTTTCACTCTAAACTGCTTTTCTGAGCTGGAAATCACTTTAAACGGCTTGTTTCATCGTTAGAATGCTCCTGTAAGCATTTTAAGCAGAGTTGTGCACTTTTGCATGAAAAGTCACATTTCAGCCTGAAACGTTGATTTTTCACTCTAAACTGCTTTTCTGAGCTGGAAATCACTTTTAACAGCTTAGAATGCTCCTGTAAGCATTTTAAGCAGAGTTGTGCACTTTTGCATGAAAAGTCACATTTCAGCCTGAAACGTTGATTTTTCACTCTAAACTGCTTTTCTGAGCTGGAAATCACTTTAACACGGCTTAGAATGCTCCTGTAAGCATTTTAAGCAGAGTTGTGCACTTTTGCATGAAAAGTCACATTTCAGCCTGAAACGTTGATTTTTCACTCTAAACTGCTTTTCTGAGCTGGAAATCACTTTAAACGGCTTGTTTCATCGTTAGAATGCTCCTGTAAGCATTTTAAGCAGAGTTGTGCACTTTTGCATGAAAAGTCACATTTCAGCCTGAAACGTTGATTTTTCACTCTAAACTGCTTTTCTGAGCTGGAAATCACTTTAAACGGCTTAGAATGCTCCTGTAAGCATTTTAAGCAGAGTTGTGCACTTTTGCATGAAAAGTCACATTTCAGCCTGAAACGTTGATTTTTCACTCTAAACTGCTTTTCTGAGCTGGAAATCACTTTTAACAGCTTAGAATGCTCCTGTAAGCATTTTAAGCAGAGTTGTGCACTTTTGCATGAAAAGTCACATTTCAGCCTGAAACGTTGATTTTTCACTCTAAACTGCTTTTCTGAGCTGGAAATCACTTTAAACGGCTTGTTTCATCGTTAGAATGCTCCTGTAAGCATTTTAAGCAGAGTTGTGCACTTTTGCATGAAAAGTCACATTTCAGCCTGAAACGTTGATTTTTCACTCTAAACTGCTTTTCTGAGCTGGAAATCACTTTAACAGCTTAGAATGCTCCTGTAAGCATTTTAAGCAGAGTTGTGCACTTTTGCATGAAAAGTCACATTTCAGCCTGAAACGTTGATTTTTCACTCTAAACTGCTTTTCTGAGCTGGAAATCACTTTAAACGGCTTGTTTCATCGTTAGAATGCTCCTGTAAGCATTTTAAGCAGAGTTGTGCACTTTTGCATGAAAAGTCACATTTCAGCCTGAAACGTTGATTTTTCACTCTAAACTGCTTTTCTGAGCTGGAAATCACTTTTAACAGCTTAGAATGCTCCTGTAAGCATTTTAAGCAGAGTTGTGCACTTTTGCATGAAAAGTCACATTTCAGCCTGAAACGTTGATTTTTCACTCTAAACTGCTTTTCTGAGCTGGAAATCACTTTAAACGGCTTAGAATGCTCCTGTAAGCATTTTAAGCAGAGTTGTGCACTTTTGCATGAAAAGTCACATTTCAGCCTGAAACGTTGATTTTTCACTCTAAACTGCTTTTCTGAGCTGGAAATCACTTTTAACAGCTTAGAATGCTCCTGTAAGCATTTTAAGCAGAGTTGTGCACTTTTGCATGAAAAGTCACATTTCAGCCTGAAACGTTGATTTTTCACTCTAAACTGCTTTTCTGAGCTGGAAATCACTTTAACACGGCTTAGAATGCTCCTGTAAGCATTTTAAGCAGAGTTGTGCACTTTTGCATGAAAAGTCACATTTCAGCCTGAAACGTTGATTTTTCACTCTAAACTGCTTTTCTGAGCTGGAAATCACTTTAAACGGCTTGTTTCATCGTTAGAATGCTCCTGTAAGCATTTTAAGCAGAGTTGTGCACTTTTGCATGAAAAGTCACATTTCAGCCTGAAACGTTGATTTTTCACTCTAAACTGCTTTTCTGAGCTGGAAATCACTTTAAACGGCTTGTTTCATCGTTAGAATGCTCCTGTAAGCATTTTAAGCAGAGTTGTGCACTTTTGCATGAAAAGTCACATTTCAGCCTGAAACGTTGATTTTTCACTCTAAACTGCTTTTCTGAGCTGGAAATCACTTTAAACGGCTTGTTTCATCGTTAGAATGCTCCTGTAAGCATTTTAAGCAGAGTTGTGCACTTTTGCATGAAAAGTCACATTTCAGCCTGAAACGTTGATTTTTCACTCTAAACTGCTTTTCTGAGCTGGAAATCACTTTAAACGGCTTAGAATGCTCCTGTAAGCATTTTAAGCAGAGTTGTGCACTTTTGCATGAAAAGTCACATTTCAGCCTGAAACGTTGATTTTTCACTCTAAACTGCTTTTCTGAGCTGGAAATCACTTTAAACGGCTTAGAATGCTCCTGTAAGCATTTTAAGCAGAGTTGTGCACTTTTGCATGAAAAGTCACATTTCAGCCTGAAACGTTGATTTTTCACTCTAAACTGCTTTTCTGAGCTGGAAATCACTTTTAACAGCTTAGAATGCTCCTGTAAGCATTTTAAGCAGAGTTGTGCACTTTTGCATGAAAAGTCACATTTCAGCCTGAAACGTTGATTTTTCACTCTAAACTGCTTTTCTGAGCTGGAAATCACTTTAAACGGCTTAGAATGCTCCTGTAAGCATTTTAAGCAGAGTTGTGCACTTTTGCATGAAAAGTCACATTTCAGCCTGAAACGTTGATTTTTCACTCTAAACTGCTTTTCTGAGCTGGAAATCACTTTAAACGGCTTGTTTCATCGTTAGAATGCTCCTGTAAGCATTTTAAGCAGAGTTGTGCACTTTTGCATGAAAAGTCACATTTCAGCCTGAAACGTTGATTTTTCACTCTAAACTGCTTTTCTGAGCTGGAAATCACTTTAAACGGCTTGTTTCATCGTTAGAATGCTCCTGTAAGCATTTTAAGCAGAGTTGTGCACTTTTGCATGAAAAGTCACATTTCAGCCTGAAACGTTGATTTTTCACTCTAAACTGCTTTTCTGAGCTGGAAATCACTTTTAACAGCTTAGAATGCTCCTGTAAGCATTTTAAGCAGAGTTGTGCACTTTTGCATGAAAAGTCACATTTCAGCCTGAAACGTTGATTTTTCACTCTAAACTGCTTTTCTGAGCTGGAAATCACTTTAAACGGCTTGTTTCATCGTTAGAATGCTCCTGTAAGCATTTTAAGCAGAGTTGTGCACTTTTGCATGAAAAGTCACATTTCAGCCTGAAACGTTGATTTTTCACTCTAAACTGCTTTTCTGAGCTGGAAATCACTTTAAACGGCTTGTTTCATCGTTAGAATGCTCCTGTAAGCATTTTAAGCAGAGTTGTGCACTTTTGCATGAAAAGTCACATTTCAGCCTGAAACGTTGATTTTTCACTCTAAACTGCTTTTCTGAGCTGGAAATCACTTTAAACGGCTTGTTTCATCGTTAGAATGCTCCTGTAAGCATTTTAAGCAGAGTTGTGCACTTTTGCATGAAAAGTCACATTTCAGCCTGAAACGTTGATTTTTCACTCTAAACTGCTTTTCTGAGCTGGAAATCACTTTAAACGGCTTAGAATGCTCCTGTAAGCATTTTAAGCAGAGTTGTGCACTTTTGCATGAAAAGTCACATTTCAGCCTGAAACGTTGATTTTTCACTCTAAACTGCTTTTCTGAGCTGGAAATCACTTTTAACAGCTTAGAATGCTCCTGTAAGCATTTTAAGCAGAGTTGTGCACTTTTGCATGAAAAGTCACATTTCAGCCTGAAACGTTGATTTTTCACTCTAAACTGCTTTTCTGAGCTGGAAATCACTTTTAAAAGCTTAGAATGCTCCTGTAAGCATTTTAAGCAGAGTTGTGCACTTTTGCATGAAAAGTCACATTTCAGCCTGAAACGTTGATTTTTCACTCTAAACTGCTTTTCTGAGCTGGAAATCACTTTAAACGGCTTAGAATGCTCCTGTAAGCATTTTAAGCAGAGTTGTGCACTTTTGCATGAAAAGTCACATTTCAGCCTGAAACGTTGATTTTTCACTCTAAACTGCTTTTCTGAGCTGGAAATCACTTTAAACGGCTTGTTTCATCGTTAGAATGCTCCTGTAAGCATTTTAAGCAGAGTTGTGCACTTTTGCATGAAAAGTCACATTTCAGCCTGAAACGTTGATTTTTCACTCTAAACTGCTTTTCTGAGCTGGAAATCACTTTTAACAGCTTAGAATGCTCCTGTAAGCATTTTAAGCAGAGTTGTGCACTTTTGCATGAAAAGTCACATTTCAGCCTGAAACGTTGATTTTTCACTCTAAACTGCTTTTCTGAGCTGGAAATCACTTTAAACGGCTTGTTTCATCGTTAGAATGCTCCTGTAAGCATTTTAAGCAGAGTTGTGCACTTTTGCATGAAAAGTCACATTTCAGCCTGAAACGTTGATTTTTCACTCTAAACTGCTTTTCTGAGCTGGAAATCACTTTAAACGGCTTAGAATGCTCCTGTAAGCATTTTAAGCAGAGTTGTGCACTTTTGCATGAAAAGTCACATTTCAGCCTGAAACGTTGATTTTTCACTCTAAACTGCTTTTCTGAGCTGGAAATCACTTTTAACAGCTTAGAATGCTCCTGTAAGCATTTTAAGCAGAGTTGTGCACTTTTGCATGAAAAGTCACATTTCAGCCTGAAACGTTGATTTTTCACTCTAAACTGCTTTTCTGAGCTGGAAATCACTTTAAACGGCTTGTTTCATCGTTAGAATGCTCCTGTAAGCATTTTAAGCAGAGTTGTGCACTTTTGCATGAAAAGTCACATTTCAGCCTGAAACGTTGATTTTTCACTCTAAACTGCTTTTCTGAGCTGGAAATCACTTTTAACAGCTTAGAATGCTCCTGTAAGCATTTTAAGCAGAGTTGTGCACTTTTGCATGAAAAGTCACATTTCAGCCTGAAACGTTGATTTTTCACTCTAAACTGCTTTTCTGAGCTGGAAATCACTTTAAACGGCTTAGAATGCTCCTGTAAGCATTTTAAGCAGAGTTGTGCACTTTTGCATGAAAAGTCACATTTCAGCCTGAAACGTTGATTTTTCACTCTAAACTGCTTTTCTGAGCTGGAAATCACTTTAAACGGCTTGTTTCATCGTTAGAATGCTCCTGTAAGCATTTTAAGCAGAGTTGTGCACTTTTGCATGAAAAGTCACATTTCAGCCTGAAACGTTGATTTTTCACTCTAAACTGCTTTTCTGAGCTGGAAATCACTTTTAACAGCTTAGAATGCTCCTGTAAGCATTTTAAGCAGAGTTGTGCACTTTTGCATGAAAAGTCACATTTCAGCCTGAAACGTTGATTTTTCACTCTAAACTGCTTTTCTGAGCTGGAAATCACTTTAAACGGCTTAGAATGCTCCTGTAAGCATTTTAAGCAGAGTTGTGCACTTTTGCATGAAAAGTCACATTTCAGCCTGAAACGTTGATTTTTCACTCTAAACTGCTTTTCTGAGCTGGAAATCACTTTTAACAGCTTAGAATGCTCCTGTAAGCATTTTAAGCAGAGTTGTGCACTTTTGCATGAAAAGTCACATTTCAGCCTGAAACGTTGATTTTTCACTCTAAACTGCTTTTCTGAGCTGGAAATCACTTTAAACGGCTTGTTTCATCGTTAGAATGCTCCTGTAAGCATTTTAAGCAGAGTTGTGCACTTTTGCATGAAAAGTCACATTTCAGCCTGAAACGTTGATTTTTCACTCTAAACTGCTTTTCTGAGCTGGAAATCACTTTAAACGGCTTAGAATGCTCCTGTAAGCATTTTAAGCAGAGTTGTGCACTTTTGCATGAAAAGTCACATTTCAGCCTGAAACGTTGATTTTTCACTCTAAACTGCTTTTCTGAGCTGGAAATCACTTTTAAAACGGCTTAGAATGCTCCTGTAAGCATTTTAAGCAGAGTTGTGCACTTTTGCATGAAAAGTCACATTTCAGCCTGAAACGTTGATTTTTCACTCTAAACTGCTTTTCTGAGCTGGAAATCACTTTTAACAGCTTAGAATGCTCCTGTAAGCATTTTAAGCAGAGTTGTGCACTTTTGCATGAAAAGTCACATTTCAGCCTGAAACGTTGATTTTTCACTCTAAACTGCTTTTCTGAGCTGGAAATCACTTTAAACGGCTTGTTTCATCGTTAGAATGCTCCTGTAAGCATTTTAAGCAGAGTTGTGCACTTTTGCATGAAAAGTCACATTTCAGCCTGAAACGTTGATTTTTCACTCTAAACTGCTTTTCTGAGCTGGAAATCACTTTAAACGGCTTAGAATGCTCCTGTAAGCATTTTAAGCAGAGTTGTGCACTTTTGCATGAAAAGTCACATTTCAGCCTGAAACGTTGATTTTTCACTCTAAACTGCTTTTCTGAGCTGGAAATCACTTTAAACGGCTTGTTTCATCGTTAGAATGCTCCTGTAAGCATTTTAAGCAGAGTTGTGCACTTTTGCATGAAAAGTCACATTTCAGCCTGAAACGTTGATTTTTCACTCTAAACTGCTTTTCTGAGCTGGAAATCACTTTAAACGGCTTAGAATGCTCCTGTAAGCATTTTAAGCAGAGTTGTGCACTTTTGCATGAAAAGTCACATTTCAGCCTGAAACGTTGATTTTTCACTCTAAACTGCTTTTCTGAGCTGGAAATCACTTTTAACAGCTTAGAATGCTCCTGTAAGCATTTTAAGCAGAGTTGTGCACTTTTGCATGAAAAGTCACATTTCAGCCTGAAACGTTGATTTTTCACTCTAAACTGCTTTTCTGAGCTGGAAATCACTTTAAACGGCTTGTTTCATCGTTAGAATGCTCCTGTAAGCATTTTAAGCAGAGTTGTGCACTTTTGCATGAAAAGTCACATTTCAGCCTGAAACGTTGATTTTTCACTCTAAACTGCTTTTCTGAGCTGGAAATCACTTTAAACGGCTTAGAATGCTCCTGTAAGCATTTTAAGCAGAGTTGTGCACTTTTGCATGAAAAGTCACATTTCAGCCTGAAACGTTGATTTTTCACTCTAAACTGCTTTTCTGAGCTGGAAATCACTTTAAACGGCTTGTTTCATCGTTAGAATGCTCCTGTAAGCATTTTAAGCAGAGTTGTGCACTTTTGCATGAAAAGTCACATTTCAGCCTGAAACGTTGATTTTTCACTCTAAACTGCTTTTCTGAGCTGGAAATCACTTTTAACAGCTTAGAATGCTCCTGTAAGCATTTTAAGCAGAGTTGTGCACTTTTGCATGAAAAGTCACATTTCAGCCTGAAACGTTGATTTTTCACTCTAAACTGCTTTTCTGAGCTGGAAATCACTTTAAACGGCTTGTTTCATCGTTAGAATGCTCCTGTAAGCATTTTAAGCAGAGTTGTGCACTTTTGCATGAAAAGTCACATTTCAGCCTGAAACGTTGATTTTTCACTCTAAACTGCTTTTCTGAGCTGGAAATCACTTTAAACGGCTTAGAATGCTCCTGTAAGCATTTTAAGCAGAGTTGTGCACTTTTGCATGAAAAGTCACATTTCAGCCTGAAACGTTGATTTTTCACTCTAAACTGCTTTTCTGAGCTGGAAATCACTTTTAACAGCTTAGAATGCTCCTGTAAGCATTTTAAGCAGAGTTGTGCACTTTTGCATGAAAAGTCACATTTCAGCCTGAAACGTTGATTTTTCACTCTAAACTGCTTTTCTGAGCTGGAAATCACTTTTAACAGCTTAGAATGCTCCTGTAAGCATTTTAAGCAGAGTTGTGCACTTTTGCATGAAAAGTCACATTTCAGCCTGAAACGTTGATTTTTCACTCTAAACTGCTTTTCTGAGCTGGAAATCACTTTAAACGGCTTAGAATGCTCCTGTAAGCATTTTAAGCAGAGTTGTGCACTTTTGCATGAAAAGTCACATTTCAGCCTGAAACGTTGATTTTTCACTCTAAACTGCTTTTCTGAGCTGGAAATCACTTTAAACGGCTTGTTTCATCGTTAGAATGCTCCTGTAAGCATTTTAAGCAGAGTTGTGCACTTTTGCATGAAAAGTCACATTTCAGCCTGAAACGTTGATTTTTCACTCTAAACTGCTTTTCTGAGCTGGAAATCACTTTTAACAGCTTAGAATGCTCCTGTAAGCATTTTAAGCAGAGTTGTGCACTTTTGCATGAAAAGTCACATTTCAGCCTGAAACGTTGATTTTTCACTCTAAACTGCTTTTCTGAGCTGGAAATCACTTTAAACGGCTTAGAATGCTCCTGTAAGCATTTTAAGCAGAGTTGTGCACTTTTGCATGAAAAGTCACATTTCAGCCTGAAACGTTGATTTTTCACTCTAAACTGCTTTTCTGAGCTGGAAATCACTTTTAACAGCTTAGAATGCTCCTGTAAGCATTTTAAGCAGAGTTGTGCACTTTTGCATGAAAAGTCACATTTCAGCCTGAAACGTTGATTTTTCACTCTAAACTGCTTTTCTGAGCTGGAAATCACTTTAAACGGCTTGTTTCATCGTTAGAATGCTCCTGTAAGCATTTTAAGCAGAGTTGTGCACTTTTGCATGAAAAGTCACATTTCAGCCTGAAACGTTGATTTTTCACTCTAAACTGCTTTTCTGAGCTGGAAATCACTTTAAACGGCTTAGAATGCTCCTGTAAGCATTTTAAGCAGAGTTGTGCACTTTTGCATGAAAAGTCACATTTCAGCCTGAAACGTTGATTTTTCACTCTAAACTGCTTTTCTGAGCTGGAAATCACTTTTAACAGCTTAGAATGCTCCTGTAAGCATTTTAAGCAGAGTTGTGCACTTTTGCATGAAAAGTCACATTTCAGCCTGAAACGTTGATTTTTCACTCTAAACTGCTTTTCTGAGCTGGAAATCACTTTAAACGGCTTGTTTCATCGTTAGAATGCTCCTGTAAGCATTTTAAGCAGAGTTGTGCACTTTTGCATGAAAAGTCACATTTCAGCCTGAAACGTTGATTTTTCACTCTAAACTGCTTTTCTGAGCTGGAAATCACTTTTAACAGCTTAGAATGCTCCTGTAAGCATTTTAAGCAGAGTTGTGCACTTTTGCATGACAAGTCACATTTCAGCCTAAAACGTTGATTTTTCACTCTAAACTGCTTTTCTGAGCTGGAAATCACTTTTAACAGCTTAGAATGCTCCTGTAAGCATTTTAAGCAGAGTTGTGCACTTTTGCATGAAAAGTCACATTTCAGCCTGAAACGTTGATTTTTCACTCTAAACTGCTTTTCTGAGCTGGAAATCACTTTTAACAGCTTAGAATGCTCCTGTAAGCATTTTAAGCAGAGTTGTGCACTTTTGCATGAAAAGTCACATTTCAGCCTGAAACGTTGATTTTTCACTCTAAACTGCTTTTCTGAGCTGGAAATCACTTTAAACGGCTTAGAATGCTCCTGTAAGCATTTTAAGCAGAGTTGTGCACTTTTGCATGAAAAGTCACATTTCAGCCTGAAACGTTGATTTTTCACTCTAAACTGCTTTTCTGAGCTGGAAATCACTTTAAACGGCTTGTTTCATCGTTAGAATGCTCCTGTAAGCATTTTAAGCAGAGTTGTGCACTTTTGCATGAAAAGTCACATTTCAGCCTGAAACGTTGATTTTTCACTCTAAACTGCTTTTCTGAGCTGGAAATCACTTTTAACAGCTTAGAATGCTCCTGTAAGCATTTTAAGCAGAGTTGTGCACTTTTGCATGAAAAGTCACATTTCAGCCTGAAACGTTGATTTTTCACTCTAAACTGCTTTTCTGAGCTGGAAATCACTTTTAACAGCTTAGAATGCTCCTGTAAGCATTTTAAGCAGAGTTGTGCACTTTTGCATGAAAAGTCACATTTCAGCCTGAAACGTTGATTTTTCACTCTAAACTGCTTTTCTGAGCTGGAAATCACTTTAAACGGCTTGTTTCATCGTTAGAATGCTCCTGTAAGCATTTTAAGCAGAGTTGTGCACTTTTGCATGAAAAGTCACATTTCAGCCTGAAACGTTGATTTTTCACTCTAAACTGCTTTTCTGAGCTGGAAATCACTTTTAACAGCTTAGAATGCTCCTGTAAGCATTTTAAGCAGAGTTGTGCACTTTTGCATGAAAAGTCACATTTCAGCCTGAAACGTTGATTTTTCACTCTAAACTGCTTTTCTGAGCTGGAAATCACTTTTAACAGCTTAGAATGCTCCTGTAAGCATTTTAAGCAGAGTTGTGCACTTTTGCATGAAAAGTCACATTTCAGCCTGAAACGTTGATTTTTCACTCTAAACTGCTTTTCTGAGCTGGAAATCACTTTAAACGGCTTAGAATGCTCCTGTAAGCATTTTAAGCAGAGTTGTGCACTTTTGCATGAAAAGTCACATTTCAGCCTGAAACGTTGATTTTTCACTCTAAACTGCTTTTCTGAGCTGGAAATCACTTTTAACAGCTTAGAATGCTCCTGTAAGCATTTTAAGCAGAGTTGTGCACTTTTGCATGAAAAGTCACATTTCAGCCTGAAACGTTGATTTTTCACTCTAAACTGCTTTTCTGAGCTGGAAATCACTTTAAACGGCTTGTTTCATCGTTAGAATGCTCCTGTAAGCATTTTAAGCAGAGTTGTGCACTTTTGCATGAAAAGTCACATTTCAGCCTGAAACGTTGATTTTTCACTCTAAACTGCTTTTCTGAGCTGGAAATCACTTTAAACGGCTTGTTTCATCGTTAGAATGCTCCTGTAAGCATTTTAAGCAGAGTTGTGCACTTTTGCATGAAAAGTCACATTTCAGCCTGAAACGTTGATTTTTCACTCTAAACTGCTTTTCTGAGCTGGAAATCACTTTTAACAGCTTAGAATGCTCCTGTAAGCATTTTAAGCAGAGTTGTGCACTTTTGCATGAAAAGTCACATTTCAGCCTGAAACGTTGATTTTTCACTCTAAACTGCTTTTCTGAGCTGGAAATCACTTTAAACGGCTTGTTTCATCGTTAGAATGCTCCTGTAAGCATTTTAAGCAGAGTTGTGCACTTTTGCATGAAAAGTCACATTTCAGCCTGAAACGTTGATTTTTCACTCTAAACTGCTTTTCTGAGCTGGAAATCACTTTTAACAGCTTAGAATGCTCCTGTAAGCATTTTAAGCAGAGTTGTGCACTTTTGCATGAAAAGTCACATTTCAGCCTGAAACGTTGATTTTTCACTCTAAACTGCTTTTCTGAGCTGGAAATCACTTTAAACGGCTTGTTTCATCGTTAGAATGCTCCTGTAAGCATTTTAAGCAGAGTTGTGCACTTTTGCATGAAAAGTCACATTTCAGCCTGAAACGTTGATTTTTCACTCTAAACTGCTTTTCTGAGCTGGAAATCACTTTTAACAGCTTAGAATGCTCCTGTAAGCATTTTAAGCAGAGTTGTGCACTTTTGCATGAAAAGTCACATTTCAGCCTGAAACGTTGATTTTTCACTCTAAACTGCTTTTCTGAGCTGGAAATCACTTTAAACGGCTTAGAATGCTCCTGTAAGCATTTTAAGCAGAGTTGTGCACTTTTGCATGAAAAGTCACATTTCAGCCTGAAACGTTGATTTTTCACTCTAAACTGCTTTTCTGAGCTGGAAATCACTTTAAACGGCTTGTTTCATCGTTAGAATGCTCCTGTAAGCATTTTAAGCAGAGTTGTGCACTTTTGCATGAAAAGTCACATTTCAGCCTGAAACGTTGATTTTTCACTCTAAACTGCTTTTCTGAGCTGGAAATCACTTTTAACAGCTTAGAATGCTCCTGTAAGCATTTTAAGCAGAGTTGTGCACTTTTGCATGAAAAGTCACATTTCAGCCTGAAACGTTGATTTTTCACTCTAAACTGCTTTTCTGAGCTGGAAATCACTTTAAACGGCTTAGAATGCTCCTGTAAGCATTTTAAGCAGAGTTGTGCACTTTTGCATGAAAAGTCACATTTCAGCCTGAAACGTTGATTTTTCACTCTAAACTGCTTTTCTGAGCTGGAAATCACTTTTAACAGCTTAGAATGCTCCTGTAAGCATTTTAAGCAGAGTTGTGCACTTTTGCATGAAAAGTCACATTTCAGCCTGAAACGTTGATTTTTCACTCTAAACTGCTTTTCTGAGCTGGAAATCACTTTAAACGGCTTGTTTCATCGTTAGAATGCTCCTGTAAGCATTTTAAGCAGAGTTGTGCACTTTTGCATGAAAAGTCACATTTCAGCCTGAAACGTTGATTTTTCACTCTAAACTGCTTTTCTGAGCTGGAAATCACTTTAAACGGCTTAGAATGCTCCTGTAAGCATTTTAAGCAGAGTTGTGCACTTTTGCATGAAAAGTCACATTTCAGCCTGAAACGTTGATTTTTCACTCTAAACTGCTTTTCTGAGCTGGAAATCACTTTTAACAGCTTAGAATGCTCCTGTAAGCATTTTAAGCAGAGTTGTGCACTTTTGCATGAAAAGTCACATTTCAGCCTGAAACGTTGATTTTTCACTCTAAACTGCTTTTCTGAGCTGGAAATCACTTTAAACGGCTTGTTTCATCGTTAGAATGCTCCTGTAAGCATTTTAAGCAGAGTTGTGCACTTTTGCATGAAAAGTCACATTTCAGCCTGAAACGTTGATTTTTCACTCTAAACTGCTTTTCTGAGCTGGAAATCACTTTTAACAGCTTAGAATGCTCCTGTAAGCATTTTAAGCAGAGTTGTGCACTTTTGCATGAAAAGTCACATTTCAGCCTGAAACGTTGATTTTTCACTCTAAACTGCTTTTCTGAGCTGGAAATCACTTTAAACGGCTTGTTTCATCGTTAGAATGCTCCTGTAAGCATTTTAAGCAGAGTTGTGCACTTTTGCATGAAAAGTCACATTTCAGCCTGAAACGTTGATTTTTCACTCTAAACTGCTTTTCTGAGCTGGAAATCACTTTTAACAGCTTAGAATGCTCCTGTAAGCATTTTAAGCAGAGTTGTGCACTTTTGCATGAAAAGTCACATTTCAGCCTGAAACGTTGATTTTTCACTCTAAACTGCTTTTCTGAGCTGGAAATCACTTTAAACGGCTTAGAATGCTCCTGTAAGCATTTTAAGCAGAGTTGTGCACTTTTGCATGAAAAGTCACATTTCAGCCTGAAACGTTGATTTTTCACTCTAAACTGCTTTTCTGAGCTGGAAATCACTTTTAACAGCTTAGAATGCTCCTGTAAGCATTTTAAGCAGAGTTGTGCACTTTTGCATGAAAAGTCACATTTCAGCCTGAAACGTTGATTTTTCACTCTAAACTGCTTTTCTGAGCTGGAAATCACTTTTAACAGCTTAGAATGCTCCTGTAAGCATTTTAAGCAGAGTTGTGCACTTTTGCATGAAAAGTCACATTTCAGCCTGAAACGTTGATTTTTCACTCTAAACTGCTTTTCTGAGCTGGAAATCACTTTAAACGGCTTGTTTCATCGTTAGAATGCTCCTGTAAGCATTTTAAGCAGAGTTGTGCACTTTTGCATGAAAAGTCACATTTCAGCCTGAAACGTTGATTTTTCACTCTAAACTGCTTTTCTGAGCTGGAAATCACTTTAAACGGCTTGTTTCATCGTTAGAATGCTCCTGTAAGCATTTTAAGCAGAGTTGTGCACTTTTGCATGAAAAGTCACATTTCAGCCTGAAACGTTGATTTTTCACTCTAAACTGCTTTTCTGAGCTGGAAATCACTTTAAACGGCTTGTTTCATCGTTAGAATGCTCCTGTAAGCATTTTAAGCAGAGTTGTGCACTTTTGCATGAAAAGTCACATTTCAGCCTGAAACGTTGATTTTTCACTCTAAACTGCTTTTCTGAGCTGGAAATCACTTTAAACGGCTTAGAATGCTCCTGTAAGCATTTTAAGCAGAGTTGTGCACTTTTGCATGAAAAGTCACATTTCAGCCTGAAACGTTGATTTTTCACTCTAAACTGCTTTTCTGAGCTGGAAATCACTTTTAACAGCTTAGAATGCTCCTGTAAGCATTTTAAGCAGAGTTGTGCACTTTTGCATGAAAAGTCACATTTCAGCCTGAAACGTTGATTTTTCACTCTAAACTGCTTTTCTGAGCTGGAAATCACTTTAAACGGCTTAGAATGCTCCTGTAAGCATTTTAAGCAGAGTTGTGCACTTTTGCATGAAAAGTCACATTTCAGCCTGAAACGTTGATTTTTCACTCTAAACTGCTTTTCTGAGCTGGAAATCACTTTTAACAGCTTAGAATGCTCCTGTAAGCATTTTAAGCAGAGTTGTGCACTTTTGCATGAAAAGTCACATTTCAGCCTGAAACGTTGATTTTTCACTCTAAACTGCTTTTCTGAGCTGGAAATCACTTTAAACGGCTTGTTTCATCGTTAGAATGCTCCTGTAAGCATTTTAAGCAGAGTTGTGCACTTTTGCATGAAAAGTCACATTTCAGCCTGAAACGTTGATTTTTCACTCTAAACTGCTTTTCTGAGCTGGAAATCACTTTAAACGGCTTAGAATGCTCCTGTAAGCATTTTAAGCAGAGTTGTGCACTTTTGCATGAAAAGTCACATTTCAGCCTGAAACGTTGATTTTTCACTCTAAACTGCTTTTCTGAGCTGGAAATCACTTTAAACGGCTTGTTTCATCGTTAGAATGCTCCTGTAAGCATTTTAAGCAGAGTTGTGCACTTTTGCATGAAAAGTCACATTTCAGCCTGAAACGTTGATTTTTCACTCTAAACTGCTTTTCTGAGCTGGAAATCACTTTTAACAGCTTAGAATGCTCCTGTAAGCATTTTAAGCAGAGTTGTGCACTTTTGCATGAAAAGTCACATTTCAGCCTGAAACGTTGATTTTTCACTCTAAACTGCTTTTCTGAGCTGGAAATCACTTTAACACGGCTTAGAATGCTCCTGTAAGCATTTTAAGCAGAGTTGTGCACTTTTGCATGAAAAGTCACATTTCAGCCTGAAACGTTGATTTTTCACTCTAAACTGCTTTTCTGAGCTGGAAATCACTTTAAACGGCTTAGAATGCTCCTGTAAGCATTTTAAGCAGAGTTGTGCACTTTTGCATGAAAAGTCACATTTCAGCCTGAAACGTTGATTTTTCACTCTAAACTGCTTTTCTGAGCTGGAAATCACTTTAAACGGCTTGTTTCATCGTTAGAATGCTCCTGTAAGCATTTTAAGCAGAGTTGTGCACTTTTGCATGAAAAGTCACATTTCAGCCTGAAACGTTGATTTTTCACTCTAAACTGCTTTTCTGAGCTGGAAATCACTTTAACACGGCTTAGAATGCTCCTGTAAGCATTTTAAGCAGAGTTGTGCACTTTTGCATGAAAAGTCACATTTCAGCCTGAAACGTTGATTTTTCACTCTAAACTGCTTTTCTGAGCTGGAAATCACTTTAAACGGCTTAGAATGCTCCTGTAAGCATTTTAAGCAGAGTTGTGCACTTTTGCATGAAAAGTCACATTTCAGCCTGAAACGTTGATTTTTCACTCTAAACTGCTTTTCTGAGCTGGAAATCACTTTTAACAGCTTAGAATGCTCCTGTAAGCATTTTAAGCAGAGTTGTGCACTTTTGCATGAAAAGTCACATTTCAGCCTGAAACGTTGATTTTTCACTCTAAACTGCTTTTCTGAGCTGGAAATCACTTTAAACGGCTTGTTTCATCGTTAGAATGCTCCTGTAAGCATTTTAAGCAGAGTTGTGCACTTTTGCATGAAAAGTCACATTTCAGCCTGAAACGTTGATTTTTCACTCTAAACTGCTTTTCTGAGCTGGAAATCACTTTAAACGGCTTAGAATGCTCCTGTAAGCATTTTAAGCAGAGTTGTGCACTTTTGCATGAAAAGTCACATTTCAGCCTGAAACGTTGATTTTTCACTCTAAACTGCTTTTCTGAGCTGGAAATCACTTTAAAGCTTAGAATGCTCCTGTAAGCATTTTAAGCAGAGTTGTGCACTTTTGCATGAAAAGTCACATTTCAGCCTGAAACGTTGATTTTTCACTCTAAACTGCTTTTCTGAGCTGGAAATCACTTTTAACAGCTTAGAATGCTCCTGTAAGCATTTTAAGCAGAGTTGTGCACTTTTGCATGAAAAGTCACATTTCAGCCTGAAACGTTGATTTTTCACTCTAAACTGCTTTTCTGAGCTGGAAATCACTTTAAACGGCTTGTTTCATCGTTAGAATGCTCCTGTAAGCATTTTAAGCAGAGTTGTGCACTTTTGCATGAAAAGTCACATTTCAGCCTGAAACGTTGATTTTTCACTCTAAACTGCTTTTCTGAGCTGGAAATCACTTTAAACGGCTTAGAATGCTCCTGTAAGCATTTTAAGCAGAGTTGTGCACTTTTGCATGAAAAGTCACATTTCAGCCTGAAACGTTGATTTTTCACTCTAAACTGCTTTTCTGAGCTGGAAATCACTTTAAACGGCTTGTTTCATCGTTAGAATGCTCCTGTAAGCATTTTAAGCAGAGTTGTGCACTTTTGCATGAAAAGTCACATTTCAGCCTGAAACGTTGATTTTTCACTCTAAACTGCTTTTCTGAGCTGGAAATCACTTTAAACGGCTTAGAATGCTCCTGTAAGCATTTTAAGCAGAGTTGTGCACTTTTGCATGAAAAGTCACATTTCAGCCTGAAACGTTGATTTTTCACTCTAAACTGCTTTTCTGAGCTGGAAATCACTTTTAACAGCTTAGAATGCTCCTGTAAGCATTTTAAGCAGAGTTGTGCACTTTTGCATGAAAAGTCACATTTCAGCCTGAAACGTTGATTTTTCACTCTAAACTGCTTTTCTGAGCTGGAAATCACTTTTAAAAGCTTAGAATGCTCCTGTAAGCATTTTAAGCAGAGTTGTGCACTTTTGCATGAAAAGTCACATTTCAGCCTGAAACGTTGATTTTTCACTCTAAACTGCTTTTCTGAGCTGGAAATCACTTTAAACGGCTTAGAATGCTCCTGTAAGCATTTTAAGCAGAGTTGTGCACTTTTGCATGAAAAGTCACATTTCAGCCTGAAACGTTGATTTTTCACTCTAAACTGCTTTTCTGAGCTGGAAATCACTTTAAACGGCTTGTTTCATCGTTAGAATGCTCCTGTAAGCATTTTAAGCAGAGTTGTGCACTTTTGCATGAAAAGTCACATTTCAGCCTGAAACGTTGATTTTTCACTCTAAACTGCTTTTCTGAGCTGGAAATCACTTTTAACAGCTTAGAATGCTCCTGTAAGCATTTTAAGCAGAGTTGTGCACTTTTGCATGAAAAGTCACATTTCAGCCTGAAACGTTGATTTTTCACTCTAAACTGCTTTTCTGAGCTGGAAATCACTTTAAACGGCTTGTTTCATCGTTAGAATGCTCCTGTAAGCATTTTAAGCAGAGTTGTGCACTTTTGCATGAAAAGTCACATTTCAGCCTGAAACGTTGATTTTTCACCCTAAACTGCTTTTCTGAGCTGGAAATCACTTTAAACGGCTTAGAATGCTCCTGTAAGCATTTTAAGCAGAGTTGTGCACTTTTGCATGAAAAGTCACATTTCAGCCTGAAACGTTGATTTTTCACTCTAAACTGCTTTTCTGAGCTGGAAATCACTTTTAACAGCTTAGAATGCTCCTGTAAGCATTTTAAGCAGAGTTGTGCACTTTTGCATGAAAAGTCACATTTCAGCCTGAAACGTTGATTTTTCACTCTAAACTGCTTTTCTGAGCTGGAAATCACTTTTAAAAGCTTAGAATGCTCCTGTAAGCATTTTAAGCAGAGTTGTGCACTTTTGCATGAAAAGTCACATTTCAGCCTGAAACGTTGATTTTTCACTCTAAACTGCTTTTCTGAGCTGGAAATCACTTTAAACGGCTTAGAATGCTCCTGTAAGCATTTTAAGCAGAGTTGTGCACTTTTGCATGAAAAGTCACGTCCCAGCCAACATTGCAAGGTGGGGCCCATGTGGGCCCCATATGGGCTTCCTATGTGGGCCCTATATGGGTTTGTCCATGGGTTCCACTATGGCCCCACGTGGGTTGCCCACATGAATTTGATATAGAAACTGAGTGGGGCTTATGTGGGGCCCAGCTGGGCAACACACATGGGGCCCATGTGGGCCCTATATGGGCCCCATATGGGCTTCCAATGTGGGCTGTACATGGGTTTGTCCATGGGTTCCACTGTGGCCCCACCTGGGTTGCCCACATGAATTTGATATAGAAACTGAGTGGGGCCTATGTGGGGCCCACGTGGGCAACACACATAGGGCCCATATTGCACCCACGTAATGAAGCCCACATTACATATCAGGGCCCAGAATGGATTTTTAATGGGTACTGGACTGGTCCCTTTTTGTGAAATAATTATACTTTTAATGCTTAATTGTAATTTACTTAAATCATATATTTGTTTTAAATTGAAAACCGATAAAAGCAAATCATTTCAGTTCGGTAAATATCAGATTTCAGCATAAATATTCAACAGTTCATTTATCTGTAACATCACAAAACATGAAGGAGGTGCAATATGAGAAATCAAATAAAAAAAACTGTAAAGGTTCAATATATCAAAATACTTTATTGTCAATTTATAACAATACAATGCTAAAATAATCATGAACATTTCAAAACTGCTAAGGCATTTACCTGCGATCAGGACGGGTATCTGAAGTCACAACTGTATTCATGTAACATGAAATACCTGCGATCAGGACGGGTATCTGAAGGCACAACTGTATTAAATTAATTTAACATGAAACACCTGCGATCAGGACGGGTATCTGAAGTCACAACTGTATTAAATTAATTTAACATGAAATACCTGCGATCAGGACGGGTATCTGAAGTCACAACTGTATTAAATTAATTTAACATGAAATACCTGCGATCAGGACGGGTATCTGAAGTCACAACTGTATTAAATTAATTTAACATGAAATACCTGCGATCAGGACGGGTATCTGAAGTCACAACTGTATTAAATTAATTTAACATGAAATACCTGCGATCAGGACGGGTATCTGAAGTCACAACTGTATTAATGTAATTTAACATGAAATACCTGCGATCAGGACGGGTATCTGAAGTCACAACTGTATTAATGTAATTTAACATGAAATACCTGCGATCAGGACGGGTATCTGAAGTCACAACTGTATTAATGTAATTTAACATGAAATACCTGCGATCAGGACGGGTATCTGAAGTCACAACTGTATTAAAGTAATTTAACATGAAATACCTGCGATCAGGACGGGTATCTGAAGTCACAACTGTATTAATGTAATTTAACATGAAACACCTGCGATCTGGACGGGTATCTGAAGTCATAACTGTATTAATGTAATTTAACATGAAATACCTGCGATCAGGACGGGTATCTGAAGTCACAACTGTATTCATGTAACATGAAATACCTGCGATCAGGACGGGTATCTGAAGTCACAACTGTATTAATGTAATGTAACATGAAACACCTGCGATCAGGACGGGTATCTGAAGTCACAACTGTATTCATGTAACATGAAATACCTGCGACCAGGACGGGTATCTGAAGTCATAACTGTATTAAATTAATTTAACATGAAATACCTGCGATCAGGACGGGTATCTGAAGTCACAACTGTATTCATGTAACATGAAATACCTGCGATCAGGACGGGTATCTGAAGTCACAACTGTATTAATGTAATTTAACATGAAACACCTGCGATCAGGACGGGTATCTGAAGTCACAACTGTATTAATGTAATTTAACATGAAACACCTGCGATCTGGACGGGTATCTGAAGTCATAACTGTATTATTGTAATTTAACATGAAACACCTGCGATCAGGACGGGTATCTGAAGTCACAACTGTATTCATGTAACATGAAATACCTGCGACCAGGACGGGTATCTGAAGTCATAACTGTATTAAATTAATTTAACATGAAATACCTGCGATCAGGACGGGTATCTGAAGTCACAACTGTATTCATGTAACATGAAATACCTGCGATCAGGACGGGTATCTGAAGTCACAACTGTATTAATGTAATTTAACATGAAACACCTGCGATCTGGACGGGTATCTGAAGTCATAACTGTATTAAATTAATTTAACATGAAACACCTGCGATCAGGACGGGTATCTGAAGTCACAACTGTATTAATGTAATTTAAGATGAAACACCTGCGATCAGGACGGGTATCTGAAGTCACAACTGTATTAATGTAATTTAACATGAAACACCTGCGATCTGGACGGGTATCTGAAGTCATAACTGTATTAATGTAATTTAACATGAAACACCTGCGATCAGGACGGGTATCTGAAGTCACAACTGTATTCATGTAACATGAAATACCTGCGACCAGGACGGGTATCTGAAGTCATAACTGTATTAAATTAATTTAACATGAAATACCTGCGATCAGGACGGGTATCTGAAGTCACAACTGTATTCATTTAACATGAAATACCTGCGATCAGGACGGGTATCTGAAGTCACAACTGTATTATAGTAATTTAACATGATATACCTGCGATCAGGACGGGTATCTGAAGTCACAACTGTATTAAATTAATTTAACATGAAATACCTGCGATCAGGACGGGTATCTGAAGTCATAACTGTATTAATGTAATTTAACATGAAACACCTGCGATCTGGACGGGTATCTGAAGTCACAACTGTATTAAATTAATTTAACATGAAACACCTGCGATCTGGACGGGTATCTGAAGTCATAACTGTATTAATGTAATTTAACATGAAACACCTGCGATCAGGACGGGTATCTGAAGTCACAACTGTATTCATGTAACATGAAATACCTGCGATCAGGACGGGTATCTGAAGTCATAACTGTATTAATGTAATTTAACATGAAACACCTGCGATCTGGACGGGTATCTGAAGTCACAACTGTATTAAATTAATTTAACATGAAACACCTGCGATCTGGACGGGTATCTGAAGTCATAACTGTATTAATGTAATTTAACATGAAACACCTGCGATCAGGACGGGTATCTGAAGTCACAACTGTATTCATGTAACATGAAATACCTGCGATCAGGACGGGTATCTGAAGTCACAACTGTATTAATGTAATTTAACATGAAACACCTGCGATCTGGACGGGTATCTGAAGTCATAACTGTATTAATGTAATTTAACATGAAATACCTGCGATCAGGACGGGTATCTGAAGTCACAACTGTATTAATGTAATGTAACATGAAACACCTGCGATCAGGACGGGTATCTGAAGTCACAACTGTATTAATTTAACATGAAATACCTGCGATCAGGACGGGTATCTGAAGTCATAACTGTATTAAATTAATTTAACATGAAATACCTGCGATCAGGACGGGTATCTGAAGTCATAACTGTATTAAATTAATTTAACATGAAATACCTGCGATCAGGACGGGTATCTGAAGTCATAACTGTATTAATGTAATTTAACATGAAATACCTGCGATCAGGACGGGTATCTGAAGTCACAACTGTATTCATGTAACATGAAATACCTGCGATCAGGACGGGTATCTGAAGTCACAACTGTATTAAATTAATTTAACATGAAACACCTGCGATCAGGACGGGTATCTGAAGTCATAACTGTATTAATGTAATTTAACATGAAACACCTGCGATCAGGACGGGTATCTGAAGTCACAACTGTATTAAATTAATTTAACATGAAACACCTGCGATCAGGACGGGTATCTGAAGTCATAACTGTATTAATGTAATTTAACATGAAACACCTGCGATCAGGACGGGTATCTGAAGTCACAACTGTAATAATGTAATTTAACATGAAACACCTGCGATCAGGACGGGTATCTGAAGTCACAACTGTATTAAATTAATTTAACATGAAACACCTGCGATCAGGACGGGTATCTGAAGGCACAACTGTATTAATGTAATTTAACATGAAACACCTGCGATCAGGACGGGTATCTGAAGGCACAACTGTATTAAAGTAATTTAACATGAAACACCTGCGATCAGGACGGGTATCTGAAGTCACAACTGTATTAATGTAATTTAACATGAAACACCTGCGATCAGGACGGGTATCTGAAGTCACAACTGTATTAATGTAATGTAACATGAAACACCTGCGATCAGGACGGGTATCTGAAGTCACAACTGTATTCATGTAACATGAAATACCTGCGATCAGGACGGGTATCTGAAGTCATAACTGTATTAAATTAATTTAACATGAAATACCTGCGATCAGGACGGGTATCTAAAGTCATAACTGTATTAAAGTAATTTAACATGAAATACCATGTGATCAGGACGGGTATCTGAAGGCACAACTGTATTAAATTAATTTAACATGAAATACCTGCGATCAGGACGGGTATCTGAAGTCACAACTGTATTCATGTAACATGAAATACCTGCGATCAGGACGGGTATCTGAAGTCATAACTGTATTAATGTAATTTAACATGAAATACCTGCGATCAGAACGGGTATCTGAAGTCACAACTGTATTAAATTAATTTAACATGAAATACCTGCGATCAGGACGGGTATCTGAAGTCATAACTGTATTAAAGTAATTTAACATGAAATACCTGCGATCAGGACGGGTATCTGAAGTCATAACTGTATTAATGTAATTTAACATGAAATACCTGCGATCAGGACGGGTATCTGAAGTCACAACTGTATTAAATTAATTTAACATGAAACACCTGCGATCAGGACGGGTATCTGAAGGCACAACTGTATTAATGTAATTTAACATGAAACACCTGCGATCAGGACGGGTATCTGAAGGCACAACTGTATTAAAGTAATTTAACATGAAACACCTGCGATCAGGACGGGTATCTGAAGTCACAACTGTATTAATGTAATTTAACATGAAACACCTGCGATCAGGACGGGTATCTGAAGTCACAACTGTATTAATGTAATTTAACATGAAACACCTGCGATCAGGACGGGTATCTGAAGTTAATACAGTTATGACTTCAGATACCCGTCCTGATCGCAGGTGTTTCATGTTAAATTACATTAATACAGTTATGACTTCAGATACCCGTCCTGATCGCAGGTGTTTCATGTTAAATTAATTTAATACAGTTGTGACTTCAGATACCCGTCCTGATCGCAGGTGTTTCATGTTAAATTACATTAATACAGTTATGACTTCAGATACCCGTCCTGATCGCAGGTATTTCATGTTACATGAATACAGTTGTGACTTCAGATACCCGTCCTGATCGCAGGTATTTCATGTTAAATTACATTAATACAGTTATGACTTCAGATACCCATCCTGATCGCAGGTATTTCATGTTAAATTAATTTAATACAGTTATGACTTTAGATACCCGTCCTGATCGCAGGTATTTCATGTTAAATTAATTTAATACAGTTATGACTTCAGATACCCGTCCTGATCGCAGGTATTTCATGTTACATGAATACAGTTGTGACTTCAGATACCCGTCCTGATCGCAGGTGTTTCATGTTACATTACATTAATACAGTTGTGACTTCAGATACCCGTCCTGATCGCAGGTGTTTCATGTTAAATTACATTAATACAGTTGTGACTTCAGATACCCGTCCTGATCGCAGGTGTTTCATGTTAAATTACTTTAATACAGTTGTGCCTTCAGATACCCGTCCTGATCGCAGGTGTTTCATGTTAAATTACATTAATACAGTTGTGCCTTCAGATACCCGTCCTGATCGCAGGTGTTTCATGTTAAATTAATTTAATACAGTTGTGACTTCAGATACCCGTCCTGATCGCAGGTGTTTCATGTTAAATTACATTAATACAGTTATGACTTCAGATACCCGTCCTGATCGCAGTTGTTTCATGTTAAATTACATTAATACAGTTATGACTTCAGATACCCGTCCTGATCGCAGGTGTTTCATGTTAAATTAATTTAATACAGTTGTGACTTCAGATACCCGTCCTGATCGCAGGTGTTTCATGTTAAATTACATTAATACAGTTATGACTTCAGATACCCGTCCTGATCGCAGGTATTTCATGTTACATGAATACAGTTGTGACTTCAGATACCCGTCCTGATCGCAGGTATTTCATGTTAAATTACATTAATACAGTTATGACTTCAGATACCCATCCTGATCGCAGGTATTTCATGTTAAATTAATTTAATACGGTTATGACTTTAGATTCCCGTCCTGATCGCAGGTATTTCATTTTAAATTAATTTAATACAGTTATGACTTCAGATACCCGTCCTGATCGCAGGTATTTCATGTTACATGAATACAGTTGTGACTTCAGATACCCGTCCTGATCGCAGGTGTTTCATGTTACATTACATTAATACAGTTGTGACTTCAGATACCCGTCCTGATCGCAGGTATTTCATGTTAAATTACATTAATACAGTTATGACTTCAGATACCCGTCCAGATCGCAGGTGTTTCATGTTAAATTACATTAATACAGTTGTGACTTCAGATACCCGTCCTGATCGCAGGTATTTCATGTTACATGAATACAGTTGTGACTTCAGATACCCGTCCTGATCGCAGGTGTTTCATGTTAAATTACATTAATACAGTTATGACTTCAGATACCCGTCCAGATCGCAGGTGTTTCATGTTAAATTAATTTAATACAGTTGTGACTTCAGATACCCGTCCAGATCGCAGGTGTTTCATGTTAAATTACATTAATACAGTTATGACTTCAGATACCCGTCCTGATCGCAGGTATTTCATGTTACATGAATACAGTTGTGACTTCAGATACCCGTCCTGATCGCAGGTGTTTCATGTTAAATTACATTAATACAGTTATGACTTCAGATACCCGTCCAGATCGCAGGTGTTTCATGTTAAATTAATTTAATACAGTTGTGACTTCAGATACCCGTCCAGATCGCAGGTGTTTCATGTTAAATTACATTAATACAGTTATGACTTCAGATACCCGTCCTGATCGCAGGTATTTCATGTTAAATTAATTTAATACAGTTGTGACTTCAGATACCAGTCCAGATCGCAGGTGTTTCATGTTAAATTACATTAATACAGTTGTGACTTCAGATACCCGTCCTGATCGCAGGTATTTCATGTTACATGAATACAGTTGTGACTTCAGATACCCGTCCTGATCGCAGGTATTTCATGTTAAATTAATTTAATACAGTTATGACTTCAGATACCCGTCCTGGTCGCAGGTATTTCATGTTACATGAATACAGTTGTGACTTCAGATACCCGTCCTGATCGCAGGTGTTTCATGTTAAATTACATTAATACAGTTATGACTTCAGATACCCGTCCAGATCGCAGGTGTTTCATGTTAAATTACATTAATACAGTTGTGACTTCAGATACCCGTCCTGATCGCAGGTGTTTCATCTTAAATTACATTAATACAGTTGTGACTTCAGATACCCGTCCTGATCGCAGGTGTTTCATGTTAAATTAATTGAGTAATGACTTCAGATAACCGAACTGATCGGAGGTATGTAATGTTAAATTAAATTAATACAGTTGTGACTTCAGATACCCGTCCTGATCGCAGGTATTTCATGTTACATGAATACAGTTGTGACTTCAGATACCCGTCCTGATCGCAGGTATTTCATGTTAAATTAATTTAATACAGTTATGACTTCAGATACCCGTCCTGGTCGCAGGTATTTCATGTTACATGAATACAGTTGTGACTTCAGATACCCGTCCTGATCGCAGGTGTTTCATGTTAAATTACAATAATACAGTTATGACTTCAGATACCCGTCCAGATCGCAGGTGTTTCATGTTAAATTACATTAATACAGTTGTGACTTCAGATACCCGTCCTGATCGCAGGTGTTTCATGTTAAATTACATTAATACAGTTGTGACTTCAGATACCCGTCCTGATCGCAGGTATTTCATGTTACATGAATACAGTTGTGACTTCAGATACCCGTCCTGATCGCAGGTATTTCATGTTAAATTAATTTAATACAGTTATGACTTCAGATACCCGTCCTGGTCGCAGGTATTTCATGTTACATGAATACAGTTGTGACTTCAGATACCCGTCCTGATCGCAGGTGTTTCATGTTACATTACATTAATACAGTTGTGACTTCAGATACCCGTCCTGATCGCAGGTATTTCATGTTACATGAATACAGTTGTGACTTCAGATACCCGTCCTGATCGCAGGTATTTCATGTTAAATTACATTAATACAGTTATGACTTCAGATACCCGTCCAGATCGCAGGTGTTTCATGTTAAATTACATTAATACAGTTGTGACTTCAGATACCCGTCCTGATCGCAGGTATTTCATGTTAAATTACATTAATACAGTTGTGACTTCAGATACCCGTCCTGATCGCAGGTATTTCATGTTAAATTACTTTAATACAGTTGTGACTTCAGATACCCGTCCTGATCGCAGGTATTTCATGTTAAATTACTTTAATACAGTTGTGACTTCAGATACCCGTCCTGATCGCAGGTATTTCATGTTAAATTACATTAATACAGTTGTGACTTCAGATACCCGTCCTGATCGCAGGTATTTCATGTTAAATTAATTTAATACAGTTGTGACTTCAGATACCCGTCCTGATCGCAGGTATTTCATGTTAAATTAATTTAATACAGTTGTGACTTCAGATACCCGTCCTGATCGCAGGTATTTCATGTTAAATTACTTTAATACAGTTGTGACTTCAGATACCCGTCCTGATCGCAGGTATTTCATGTTAAATTAATTTAATACAGTTGTGACTTCAGATACCCGTCCTGATCGCAGGTGTTTCATGTTAAATTAATTTAATACAGTTGTGCCTTCAGATACCCGTCCTGATCGCAGGTATTTCATGTTACATGAATACAGTTGTGACTTCAGATACCCGTCCTGATCGCAGGTAAATGCCTTAGCAGTTTTGAAATGTTCATGATTATTTTAGCATTGTATTGTTATAAATTGACAATAAAGTATTTTGATATATTGAACCTTTACAGTTTTTTTTATTTGATTTCTCATATTGCACCTCCTTCATGTTTTGTGATGTTACAGATAAATGAACTGTTGAATATTTATGCTGAAATCTGATATTTACCGAACTGAAATGATTTGCTTTTATCGGTTTTCAATTTAAAACAAATATATGATTTAAGTAAATTACAATTAAGCATTAAAAGTATAATTATTTCACAAAAAGGGACCAGTCCAGTACCCATTAAAAATCCATTCTGGGCCCTGATATGTAATGTGGGCTTCATTACGTGGGTGCAATATGGGCCCTATGTGTGTTGCCCACGTGGGCCCCACATAGGCCCCCCTCAGTTTCTATATCAAATTCATGTGGGCAACCCAGGTGGGGCCACAGTGGAACCCATGGACAGGCCCATGTACAGCCCGCGTTGGAGGCCCATATGGGGCCCATATAGGGCCCACATGTGCCCCATGTGTGTTGCCCAGCTGGGCCCCACATAAGCCCCACTCAGTTTCTATATCAAATTCATGTGGGCAACCCACGTGGGGCCATAGCGGAACCCATGGACAAACCCATATAGGGCCCACATAGGAAGCCCATATGGGGCCCACATGGGCCCCACCTTGCAATGTTGGCTGGGCAGATACCCGTCCTGATCGCAGGTGTTTCATGTTAAATTACATTAATACAGTTGTGACTTCAGATACCCGTCCTGATCGCAGGTGTTTCATGTTAAATTACATTAATACAGTTGTGACTTCAGATACCCGTCCTGATCGCAGGTGTTTCATGTTAAATTACTTTAATACAGTTGTGCCTTCAGATACCCGTCCTGATCGCAGGTGTTTCATGTTAAATTACATTAATACAGTTGTGCCTTCAGATACCCGTCCTGATCGCAGGTGTTTCATGTTAAATTAATTTAATACAGTTGTGACTTCAGATACCCGTCCTGATCGCAGGTGTTTCATGTTAAATTACATTAATACAGTTATGACTTCAGATACCCGTCCTGATCGCAGGTGTTTCATGTTAAATTACATTAATACAGTTATGACTTCAGATAACCGTCCTGATCGCAGGTGTTTCATGTTAAATTAATTTAATACAGTTGTGACTTCAGATACCCGTCCTGATCGCAGGTGTTTCATGTTAAATTACATTAATACAGTTATGACTTCAGATTCCCGTCCTGATCGCAGGTATTTCATGTTACATGAATACAGTTGTGACTTCAGATACCCGTCCTGATCGCAGGTATTTCATGTTAAATTACATTAATACAGTTATGACTTCAGATACCCATCCTGATCGCAGGTATTTCATGTTAAATTAATTTAATACAGTTATGACTTTAGATACCCGTCCTGATCGCAGGTATTTCATGTTAAATTAATTTAATACAGTTATGACTTCAGATACCCGTCCTGATCGCAGGTATTTCATGTTACATGAATACAGTTGTGACTTCAGATACCCGTCCTGATCGCAGGTGTTTCATGTTACATTACATTAATACAGTTGTGACTTCAGATACCCGTCCTGATCGCAGGTATTTCATGTTAAATTACATTAATACAGTTATGACTTCAGATACCCGTCCAGATCGCAGGTGTTTCATGTTAAATTACATTAATACAGTTGTGACTTCAGATACCCGTCCTGATCGCAGGTATTTCATGTTACATGAATACAGTTGTGACTTCAGATACCCGTCCTGATCGCAGGTGTTTCATGTTAAATTACATTAATACAGTTATGACTTCAGATACCCGTCCAGATCGCAGGTGTTTCATGTTAAATTAATTTAATACAGTTGTGACTTCAGATACCCGTCCAGATCGCAGGTGTTTCATGTTAAATTACATTAATACAGTTATGACTTCAGATACCCGTCCTGATCGCAGGTATTTCATGTTACATGAATACAGTTGTGACTTCAGATACCCGTCCTGATCGCAGGTGTTTCATGTTAAATTACATTAATACAGTTATGACTTCAGATACCCGTCCAGATCGCAGGTGTTTCATGTTAAATTAATTTAATACAGTTGTGACTTCAGATACCCGTCCAGATCGCAGGTGTTTCATGTTAAATTACATTAATACAGTTATGACTTCAGATACCCGTCCTGATCGCAGGTATTTCATGTTAAATTAATTTAATACAGTTATGACTTCAGATACCCGTCCAGATCGCAGGTGTTTCATGTTAAATTACATTAATACAGTTGTGACTTCAGATACCCGTCCTGATCGCAGGTATTTCATGTTACATGAATACAGTTGTGACTTCAGATACCCGTCCTGATCGCAGGTATTTCATGTTAAATTAATTTAATACAGTTATGACTTCAGATACCCGTCCTGGTCGCAGGTATTTCATGTTACATGAATACAGTTGTGACTTCAGATACCCGTCCTGATCGCAGGTGTTTCATGTTACATTACATTAATACAGTTATGACTTCAGATACCCGTCCTGACCTCATGTATTTCATGTTAAATTACATTAATACAGTTATGACTTCAGATAACCGTCCTGATCGCAGGTGTTTCATGTTAAATTACATTAATACAGTTGTGACTTCAGATACCCGTCCTGATCGCGGGTATTTCATGTTACATGAATACAGTTGTGACTTCAGATACCCGTCCTGATCGCAGGTGTTTCATGTTAAATTACATTAATACAGTTATGACTTCAGATACCCGTCCAGATCGCAGGTGTTTCATGTTAAATTAATTTAATACAGTTGTGACTTCAGATACCCGTCCAGATCGCAGGTGTTTCATGTTAAATTACATTAATACAGTTATGACTTCAGATACCCGTCCTGATCGCAGGTATTTCATGTTACATGAATACAGTTGTGACTTCAGATACCCGTCCTGATCGCAGGTGTTTCATGTTAAATTACATTAATACAGTTATGACTTCAGATACCCGTCCAGATCGCAGGTGTTTCATGTTAAATTAATTTAATACAGTTGTGACTTCAGATACCCGTCCAGATCGCAGGTGTTTCATGTTAAATTAATTTAATACAGTTATGACTTCAGATACCAGTCCTGATCGCAGGTATTTCATGTTAAATTAATTAAATACAGTTGTGACTTCAGATACCTGTCCTGATCGCAGGTATTTCATGTTAAATTACATTAATACAGTTATGACTTCAGATACCCGTCCTGATCGCAGGTATTTCATGTTACATGAATACAGTTGTGACTTCAGATACCCGTCCTGATCGCAGGTATTTCATGTTAAATTAATTTAATACAGTTATGACTTCAGATACCCGTCCTGGTCGCAGGTATTTCATGTTACATGAATACAGTTGTGACTTCAGATACCCGTCCTGATCGCAGGTGTTTCATGTTAAATTACATTAATACAGTTATGACTTCAGATACCCGTCCTGATCGCAGGTGTTTCATGTTAAATTACATTAATACAGTTGTGACTTCAGATACCCGTCCTGATCGCAGGTGTTTCATCTTAAATTACATTAATACAGTTGTGACTTCAGATACCCGTCCTGATCGCAGGTGTTTCATGTTAAATTAATTTAATACAGTTATGACTTCAGATACCCGTCCAGATCGCAGGTGTTTCATGTTAAATTACATTAATACAGTTGTGACTTCAGATACCCGTCCTGATCGCAGGTATTTCATGTTACATGAATACAGTTGTGACTTCAGATACCCGTCCTGATCGCAGGTATTTCATGTTAAATTAATTTAATACAGTTATGACTTCAGATACCCGTCCTGGTCGCAGGTATTTCATGTTACATGAATACAGTTGTGACTTCAGATACCCGTCCTGATCGCAGGTGTTTCATGTTAAATTACAATAATACAGTTATGACTTCAGATACCCGTCCAGATCGCAGGTGTTTCATGTTAAATTACATTAATACAGTTGTGACTTCAGATACCCGTCCTGATCGCAGGTGTTTCATGTTAAATTACATTAATACAGTTGTGACTTCAGATACCCGTCCTGATCGCAGGTATTTCATGTTACATGAATACAGTTGTGACTTCAGATACCCGTCCTGATCGCAGGTATTTCATGTTAAATTAATTTAATACAGTTATGACTTCAGATACCCGTCCTGGTCGCAGGTATTTCATGTTACATGAATACAGTTGTGACTTCAGATACCCGTCCTGATCGCAGGTGTTTCATGTTACATTACATTAATACAGTTGTGACTTCAGATACCCGTCCTGATCGCAGGTATTTCATGTTACATGAATACAGTTGTGACTTCAGATACCCGTCCTGATCGCAGGTATTTCATGTTAAATTACATTAATACAGTTATGACTTCAGATACCCGTCCAGATCGCAGGTGTTTCATGTTAAATTACATTAATACAGTTGTGACTTCAGATACCCGTCCTGATCGCAGGTGTTTCATGTTAAATTACATGAATACAGTTTTGACTTCAGATACCCGTCCTGATCGCAGGTATTTCATGTTAAATTACATTAATACAGTTATGACTTCAGATACCCGTCCTGATCGCAGGTATTTCATGTTAAATTACATTAATACAGTTATGACTTCAGATACCCGTCCTGATCGCAGGTATGTCATGTTAAATAACATTAATACAGTTATGACTTCAGATACCCGTCCAGATCGCAGGTGTTTCATGTTAAATTACATTAATATAGTTATGACTTCAGGTGTTTCATGTTAAATTACATTAATATAGTTATGACTTCAGGTGTTTCATGTTAAATTACATTAATATTATTAAAATTATATTAATATTGTTGTAACTTAAGATACCTGTCCATGTTCACATTATACTATTCCAGTTATGGTATGGCCATTTCACTTCAATGGCTTTACTTTACTTCTATTATGAGTTCTATCACACAAGACAAATCTCCAGTTTAACCTCAGATTTTATTCAGCTCTGTACTTCTCCACATCCCACTGCTTGTATAGAAAACCTTTGTAATTATTCACAATTCCATCCTTGTGTGTAAATTTAATTTACACAAAAAGTATTCAATGTAAACATGGAATATAAAAATGTTTGATGATGTTTGAAGGACTGGTTGCTTCAGGGCTTACAGGATCTTCTGATGTACTATCTCCCAAACCATCACTTTTCGGAAGAGTGGAATGTCATCCTACAGAGAAAGATGAATCTGGAGCATAATAAACTGTTTGACGATTAAATGTGTGAACAGGAGCACTTTTGTACCTGTCTGAATGTGAGTAGCTTTCCTTGAGAAAGGAAGTCTGCATATTTACAGACAAAAACACCACAGTCATTGCCATTCAACTGTTTAGGAATTGCCTAGACACAAATGTAAGCAGAACATTTAGTCTTAAAATGGCACTTAATTCAGAGAAGATCCATATAATTAATGATATGGTGTTATACAAAAGTTCTCATTCGGCCAATGGTCCATCTGGAAGCCTCCAAGATGTATCCTTTCTTGACCCTGTGCTCCTCAGTAAGGTACGCACTGTTAAATAAAACATGCATATCCAGTTTTTTAAAGATGAATGATCAAACCACAGAATAACAGCAAAAATAAGGAGACACTCACAACAACATGTGACAGATTTCATCATGTCTCTGACTCATTGAGTCATAGCACTGTATGGTCTGGGATTTTAAATCAATTACCTGGTGGTTAAAAGCAATATAGGCAAGTTAAAGAATTAATATTGTTTTACACTTTGAAAAAACATGTAAATATTAAAACAATGCATCCCAACTTAAAATAAATGACTTACAGCCAAAGCCCAGTGCATGCCTAGGTGCAAAGGAACAAAAATAAGATCAAAGAGGAAGAGGTCTTGAGTTTTTGTCCAGTTCTTCACTCCAGCATGGCCTTCACCACTCTGAAGCTTTGAGTAGAAAAAAGTGCTGAAAAAGAAGACTTTAAGGCTCCCCAGCTGATCACTGTTTCTCTTCATTAGCAAGGACAAATAGAAGTTGATAACCTTGAAAAGTGACAAGGGGGAAAATACTCCTTAGGAATGCGTGACATTGGTGATATCCATCCAAGTGCTTTATGATCAACAATTGTCTGATTACTTGATTCTGTTGACATTGAATTGGTTGTTCATTTTGTGTCAATACCCTGCCCGAATGTGCAGTGAGTGCAGAACCAATTTATTTATTTATTTTGATAAAATATTGTGGACAAACCTTTGTAGTGATGCATTATTTCCAATAAACCAAGGTATTTGTCTTAGGCATATCAAGTAAATAGTCCATTTATTTTTCTTACTTTACCTTGTCATTAAGCCAGCATCCCTCCTTCAGTGTTGCCAAGTCACCCTGTGTAATACACAGTTTGAAGGCTTTGCTGATTACCAGGTTTGGGTCTTGTAGTGCCAGAATATCCTTCACCTCTGATTCCATGTCCTACACAACAGAAAAACTTAATTAACACGCTAAAATAATCTTGATCTGTGGACAGACTTTATTTACAAAACACACTGTAAACATTTCACCATCACTTTGTGTGTGTGTGTGTGTGTGTGTGTGTGTATACACAAATACATTAATTTATTTATATTTAAACATTTAATTTCACCTCTGACAGCCTGGGTAAGTGCTCACTATGGGACAAATAAGCACATGGGTCACCATGTGTCATAGAGGTTGCTTGTGTCAAGTCTTCTTTGGAGAGATCCACACCACATGCCTTTTTTATGTCAAGGCAAATGCACAAAACAACTTGCTAAGTTACAAGTGAGATTTTCAGTAACAACAACAGAATAGTTTAGGTCAAAGAAGTGCATATTACCTGAACAGAGTTTTTGTCCATCTCTGTGTCTTCGGTCCTCTGGAATTCTGGTATATTTGTTTTTGACTTTTTATGGATATCTGCATCCTCTGATAATGACATTAATTAAATCAAAACATTACATTTTCATGAGAAAATAACACAAAGGCATTTTAAACAATGAACCATAAAAGGGTACCGGCACCAGGTACTGTATGAGGTAAGATAAATTGTTCACAAAATTGTAAACAGGAAAATAACATTAGCACAGTAAAAGGAATAGTTCACCCAGAAATGAAAATTCTTTCATCCTTACTCATCCTCAAGTTAATCTTTGGATTACAAATTTAACTATTAAAGTCTATGAAATAAAAACCTCACCCTTCAAAAAGTACATAGACATCAAAGTTTGAAGAGAGACAAATAAAACTTTAAAAATGATAAACTAATATTCATTTAGATTTTTGTTCACATAAACACTGATCAACACACATTAAATACGAAAAATGAAAACTCAAAACGTACTTGCGAGAGCAAACTTCACTAATTTATCATTAACAGTATACCATATGGGTTTGGAACAACATGAGCATGAGTAAAGGATGAAAAAAATAATTTTTAGTTTGATACTGTATTCCTCAACAACAAAAAAAAACATTGTATATGATCACCTTCATTTTCATCGATTGCCACTGTTTTACGTTTCCTGGATGTTTTTTGTTTGACTTTCTTCAAGCGACTTGGTAAAGCCCTAAGGTTTTTCTTAGCAGGTTCTTGCTGCTGGAGAACCAGTCCTTCTTCCTTGGGTAAACAGGATTTCAGGGTCTCACAAAGGCCATGAACAACTCTGGATGCATTCTTGATAGCTTCTTTATCAGTGCAAATATATGAAATGTCATGCAACGTCTTGAGCTGTTCACGTAAATGCCACTGATCGACTGCTACATTTGGTGACTGTGACTCACTACCGTGTTTCTGCTTCCCCGTGCATGGTACAGGACTATCAAAAACATCAAAGCAGAGGTCTTCTTGATTGCTGATTTCATTACTCTGGGGATCTTGTGTTAAAGCAACATTGAAATCCAGAGTTATATATGGGCTTTGACGGTACTCTGGGCTAAGATCAACCCATTTTTTGTCAGTGTGCCTAAAAATGGCAAAGAAATGCTTGCATGGTAAGAACGTTGTTTTGAAGAGGACGCATTCACATGATGGGTATTTTTCTGAGTCACCAAGTTCTACTTTGTACCATGTAGAGGTTGTCTCACTCTTGACATGAAAAGATTCCTTTCCAAGCACCTTTACGTGTTCTTTGGAATAGCTGGAAGCTGCCTTGATACTGTTCAAGCAATGTTTGACAAAATTTCTTGGTCTGTCTTTCAGGAATGCTGGAACAGCTGGATTGTAAGTCTTGCATTCACTACTGTAGATGAAGTTGAGTCTGCTGTATGACAGTAACTGCTCTGGAACAAACTCACATATTAGAGTTTCAAGCAGAGATGAAAGACTTCCTGTGCCAGAAAATTTGAGGTAGAAGCTCTTCAATGATTTATTGAGTGCCTCAACTCCATTGTTGGTGGTAACTGCCACAGAGAATCCATGTGGTGCATAGGCCCTACACCACCTCTGAAAAACAACAACAAAATTAGCTTGATACAAATAAGTTCTGCAGAAAGAACGGAACAAGTAAACATCAACGCAAAGAGAGTGAATGTGCTCTAAATGCCTGCCTGTCCTTTTACCTTCTACCTGTCTAAATGTACAACTATTGAACATGAAATGTGGAACAAAGAACATGTCCAGTGCAGTACCTCACCTCCCTAACACACAACCACCTTCTATCAACATAATTTTTGACTTCAAGGGATTTGTAAACTTTGCTCTCCTTGAGTCTTTCAACCTCCCTATCACAAGATGCTTCACTTGGAGCACTAGCTATGTCACGAAGGTGGTTAAGCAGTTCATTTTGCTCAGAGAGGGACAACTTGTTCTTGGCTGTCAGGGAGAGTACATGGGAGATTAAGTGTTATTAGACAAGTGATACAACTTAACTTTGAATGCCGTAAACAGGCTTGGCTATTGCAAAAAAAACAAAAGTAATATAACAGTTGTATTTTCATGTTGGAATAAAAAGTATCCTTCACAAACAGTTGCAACAAAGCCAAAAGTATCTGTTATTAATAAATAAATCAATTTGATAAAATGGGTTCAAGGGTAATACGCTGTGAAAGGCTATGACAATTTTGGAATTTCTAAAACATTAATAAACTGATCACTAAAAAAATACTTTAGTCTGTACTGGTGTACTGCTAATCATGATAACAAAATAGCAACAATGTAAAATTAATATTTTTGTTATAATGTATCAAGACTTTGGGACATATTTTCAGAAGTATATATTTTAAATGCAATGCAATATTTTATTTACTTTTATTTCATACATACCTTGCTTTGTCCATCGTATCCAAGCTTGCTCACGATGGAATGAGCATAGATAGTTTTGAGAGTTTAGAAATACACGTTTCAAAGCTTGATATTCTTGTTGTGAGTAATCAAGCATAAAGAATTGTGGCTCCCAATGCTGATTCCACTGTTTCAAGATGTTAAGGGCTTCGGTTATTGCAGCAGTTGTCTCTTTTTCACATATAAACTCAGCGATAGGTTTGTATCCAACATTTGTCCGAACAACAACAAGAAACAAAGGCAATGCATATTTAGTTGTTCTATAAGTAGCATCAAGAAGGACCATATCTCCATAACGCTTAAGTAATTCCTGTTGTTGTACATTTTGATGAATAAACAAGAAAGTTTCTTGTGAAGATGTTATTTCATGTGTGTTGTTTCCCTCCAAATCAGAGTCTTCAGTGCCTGGAAATCCTTGTTCTTCTGCTTTCATTTCAAACTTCAGAACTGTCTGCTCGATGTTGTTCTCTGTACATTTCCGAAAGAAAAACTTGGCATTTGGATCTGTTAATTTCCATTCATCAATTTTTTTTTCTACCTGCAGTTGATCAAAGCCAGAATATTTTCCACAAACTAAGGCTTGATGCACATGGTTTTGGATAACATGGCTTGAAGGGTAGTATGATGGGTCTTGTGGATGCGGTAGAAAGCTTCCCATCCCTGAAAGCTCTTTCTGGACAAAGGTTTTCAGAACCTTCTTAAGGAAAGGAACTGAGGTTATTCCAAGTGACACATATTCCTGTATTTTGTCACGCACCATGTAATGAATGTTATTTGAGAAATGACAGTTTCGTGAAGTGTTGTGGTTTTTGTGTGCTCCTGCCAAAGGTATTTTGACATGGATAATTTCTGAAGTGACGGCGCTGTTTTCTTTTAATGACTCCAGAACACCCTTAATTGCAACTTGTTTTTCAGTTCTAGAACTTGTTTTAGCCACTGCAAACTGATCATATCTGTGAAAAACAACATTGTTTAATGATACCCATTCAATAACTTTTCAATATGTTGAACCACCCTGTTATAAGACAACACATCAAATATGCAATTCATCACTAATTAAATAGATTTTACACAAAAAGAAACAAATCGTATTCGTATAAACTATAAAGCAGTGGTTCTCAATTGTGAGTCTGTTTATATAGTCATGAAAAACATGGTAGAAATACTATAGTTACAAATCTGTAGCTTAGTTGATTCATCAGCACTTGATGTCAAACTGGGGCACTAAGCAAAAACAGTTGAGAACCACTGGGTCTCATTCACTAAGCAACACACAAATTTGTGTATGAACATTTTCATGAACAAATTATGTTTCATCAACAACTTTGATTCTAAATCGTATTCTACATTTACTGGAAAATGTAGGAACTAGTAAAAATAAATTAAATACTCTTGATGGTCTTATAGACATGAAAATGACACAATTATTAGTGAATGAGACCCAGTGTTTCCACTGTTTTAAAGCTACATTAAGTTGTACAACTATTTGTATTCAAAAGATTAGTAAATATTAAGTGAAATTTTAAAGGAGAGAAATTGCTTTTTATTTCAAACTTTTTTTGTATATCAATCACTTTTAAAAATGTATCTCTGTCTACAGATTATGTAAACTGTATATAAAGCCATGCTAAGTACCTTTCTACATATCGGACATAAAGTTTTGCTGGGCAATCCACTTTCTTGCTGTTTTGAATATGGAACCTTTTCCTTCTTCTGTAGTCATGTTCAGTATGCTGCAGTACAAAATAAAATAAAACTTAAATTAAATATATTTTGGGCCAGGCACAAACATTTATTTGTAAGTGAACAAACATTTTCATATAGCATACAATTCCCTCCATAAGTATTGGAACAGTAAAGACAAAATTTCTGTCATTTTCTGTCATTTCCACATGGAATTCATAACCAGTGTGGTTAACAAAATGTTTAGCAATACATACCAAATCATCTGTTGTGGTTGTCTTGTAGTTCTTTCCGTGCTGACAAGCATATATCACCCTTCTTTTCACAGAGAGTGGGACATGTTCTGAATAGTCTTCTACTTTCCATAGACACCGTGGTGTCACTTTCTGTTTTTTGTGACTGTCATCAGACCTTTTATGAGTAAAAATACACTTAAAATTAAAAATGAAAGAAAAACGGAACATTATGGGACAGGCACAGCATGAATAAATAAATAAATGTATTGCTCACTGTTAGTTAATGCTTTAACTATAGTTAAATGAGACCTTATTGTAAAGTGTTACCCTCTGCTACCTAATATTTCTCTATAAAGAGAATTATACTATATTTGTTGTAATGTGTTTTCTGTAGTGAATATATCTGAAACGAGACACATTTCTTATATCATGGCAAATAATGTTCACAAGATATTTAATACAGAAACAAGTAACGTTACAGAAGTATTTCTCATAAGGGGACATGCAGTAAATATATGGAGTGTTAAATTACCAAACTGTGTAAGATGTGCCTGATGCACGCTTGTGATTTTCCAGTAGGTGTTTCAGTTCTTCTTCTGAAGAAACTATTCCTGTGATGTACTCTTCCGATGATGTACATATTTTGAAATTTGTTGGGAGCCAATCTGATAGAAACAAAGTATATTAATAAAGTATTAAAAGTATAAAGAGGTTTATTACTTTCGTCTACATGATCTTTTCATTTATATTCATTCATTATAACTAAACTGTGGAAAAATGCGCTATACAAAAACGTAAGTTAATTAATTAAGATCAAATTAACCATGTTTTTTAATAGTAAAAGTGTATTAAACGTTGGCGGATTGATTACCATTTGTATAACCACGGTTTTTATACAAATGCCATGATTAAACTATGGTTAGATTATCAAACTCATGATTAATTTGTTACCATGGACTTCAGTAACCATGTTTGTTTGGTTTGTGGTCAAATTTACAGTAAAACGTAAGTTGAGTACCAACGTTACGGCACGTTTTACATGTCTTTTCTTGAAAATAGCTTAACTGTAAAATAATAAAGCATAATTAATATAAAATCTACCTGTATGATCTCCTTCACTATCCATCGTAGGTGCTTTTATTTCTCCATCGTTATCCATCGGAGTTAATCCCGGGATTGGAAATGCCCGCGCAATAAAACAGCATTCTGCGCATGATCGATGACCTCTTTTTTTTTTTTTTGAAAAAGGGCGTTTTCCAAGACGTCCAGAAACGCCCACTTTACGTCATGGTAATGAAACCCCTGGAATTTAGCGTATGCCGTATCAGAACATCGTAGAGACATGGGGTTCGGCTCTTTTGACTCATTAACACTATTTTAACATTTGTGACCCGAGTTTTGCCACTGCAAGCACCACAAACATTTCCTTCAGTGTTCTGTTTGTCAATGTTCCGTGAGAAGAGAGGGAGACATTTCACTGAATGATAGAAACTTTTTTGCTGACAACTTTGAACACGTGTGTCTGGTAGCTGCGAATGACTTCACATTAAGGACGTGACATGTTTGTCTTATAGGTGCACGTGTGTTTAAGCATACATAGTCTGTATGAACCATTTCTGACCACCTCTTTTGTTTTTGTGGATGCTGGATCAGCCTGGTCGGCGATGTCTGACGTCTTTGACGTGCTTTAATGCTCGAAACCCGGTAAATGCTGCTTGCAGCTTTAATTAGGGTTTCGAGCACGAAGTGCTGAAAACCTATTGTATTTGTCTGTTTTATTATTATTAGGGGTTCAAGCCCGTAGGGCTGAAACCCTATTGTATTTGTACTGATTTTTATTATTATTAACTATTTTTATTATTTTTCTTCTGCCGTAAAACGGATCGTGCAGACCAAACTGTAAGGCCTAGAGACTTGAGACTTGGCCAAATGGTAGGTCTCATTCTTGCGCGAAGTTGACAGAGTGTCATCCCAATCGGCCTATGGGGGGCGCTACAGCAAAGGCAAACGCGTTGATGCTCATAACTTCCACAATTCTTGTCTATTTTCAATTTTGTCGATAAAAATAAAAACGAACTAGTCCTAGGTTTTTTGTCCGATCGGAACCGTTTCAGTGCTGTAATATTTCTTGGAGTGTGAATATCAAAAGTTATCAAAAAAAAATTGAACTTTCAACTCACCATCGTAAAGCCACGCCCAAACGCCCCCAATGGGCGGAGCCTCTTGGACTTAAATGGCTATAACTTGGGATTGGAAAGAGGTATTGACACCAAATTTGGTACACATATACAGGGGACTATTCTGGGGTCACGTGTAAAAAATTGCGCCGCTTGACCACTAGTTGGCGCTATAACACCACCTCAACTTTAAAGGTCTGTAACTTCAGAAATATGGGACCGATCAATTTTACATTTGGCATCGGTGCTCTTGGTCGAGGGTACTATCAGTGTCTAAAATGAATTTCGCGTACATGCCCGCCATCGGCCAATCAAGAAAAAGCAGCTATTAGACAGGGTTAACGAAGCCCGATCGAAACAAAACGCGGTGGGCCTGTTTGTCTCTTGGCCATGAAGGTCTGTGCAGAGTAAGAAAAAATTCGGCCTCCGGGAGGCGCTATAACGTTTTTGCGGTGTTTAAGTGATTGTGTATTATGCAGTGTTTCAGATATCAACAAGATCTTCATATCATTTAATAGAGCTACATTTAATGAACAACTTTTCCTCAAGAAGCACTTGTCTCAGTCGAATCATTTATTAGATATTCATCATTTTCTTTGAAACCTACTTTTGCGAACTAGTCCTAGGTTTTTTGAGCAATCTGAACCAATCAAGTGCTAGAACATTCCTTAGACACTGAATATCAATAATTATCAAAAAAAAGTTGAACTTTGCACTCGTGGTCGCAACACCACGGTCAAAAGTACGAAGAGGCGGGGCCACAAATACTTAAATGGCTATCATTTATGATAGGAATGAGATATCAACACGAAACTTGGTACACCTATGTATAGACCTAGGCCGAGGTCACATGCAAAAAATTGCAGAGATTGTCCACTAGGTGGCGCTATAACCTAAGAACAAAAACAATGACTATGGCATATGTATACGACACATAAATATTTGTCTGACCTACTTGTTTTTTAAGCACATAACATCTGATTTCAGATTCTTATAAGGGTCTATTATGATAATTACATATCTTAGAAAACATGCCGACCAACAGTCAGCTAGCATTAACCATGTACGAGTCCAGCGTAATGGTGTGCGATTACAACTAAACTGAGGGGCCTGTTTGTCTTATGTTCTCAAGTGTCTGTGAGGATTTTTGGCTCATTATTCCGGAAATATTTGTATCTAGAACAACGGGTGTTACGTTAACTGTCCCCTAGATCAGTGATTCTCAAAATTATTCCTGGAGGCCCACTGCTCTGCACATATACAAAAGTCTTCTATTTTAAACAAATCTACTTTAATCATTAGTAGAGATTTGTATGAACTGAACTGATTGTGTCAGATGAGATAATCATACAAAATGTGCCGAGCATTGGGTCTCGAGAAACCACTGCGTTTCGCTGAGTTGAAAGTACTGCTCTAGATGTTTATGTTTATATGAAAAACAATTTTATGAATTTGCTGTACTATCTGGGCAAATATCAATATGAAACATAAAATAAACTTTTGCCGTTGTATTCCTAGATTTGATGTGATGTCACATAGTGATGTGGGCACCATTTGTAACCTGTATTCGTTATTTCATTTGTAGCTGTGTTATGTTCCTTTTGTCCATGGGTTTGCATCTCCATGAAATTTATTATAAGATTCAATGATTTGCAGTCATTTACCTCAAAGACTTGAGGTAATAAATTCAAGCATTTTGAAATGTGACATTTTAAAAATGGACCAGACTAAGTATATCTAACTAATTAACTAGTAATGTGAAGCTTATGACAAAATATTAATAGTTTTATTAAGATCAGACAATATATGTCTTTCCAAGACTAGGGCTGGTTGAATAAACATAAAGTAGCCATTCAGTTAAGACTGTGTTTTAAGGACTAGTCTGAAGAACTAGTAGTTAGTTAGGGCTAATCAGTCTTACTATTTGGATTTAAATATAATTTAAATAATTTAAATATTTTTTCACATGATAATTAAAACAGTGATTTTCAATCAAAAAGGTAAAAATGTATTACTAACTTTGAATACTAGTCTTAGAGATTAATGTTAATGACCATTGGTTTAAGTGTAGCTCCAGACTAAAATTTAGTCTTCAGTTTTAGTTGTCTTACTTGAAAATAGCTTACACTGGCCTACCTTTAAATATATCAGGGCCATAGTTTTGTCTTAAGATGTACACCAGTAATGTTTTTATAAGGTTTGTTTGTAAAAAGTACCTAAATGTTTTTACATAACTAATGGCTAGTCATGCATCCATTTAAACCTGTGGGAAACAACCCAATAAAGTTATAAAGCTTCAAATGTTGTCTTAGAATTCTTAAAATCCTTACGGTATGAAAAAGATTGCTGTAAATATGTGGATCCTTAAAGAACAATTATAGGCCAACATTAGAAATAATAACTAATAATCAAACATAAAGAGAATATATATTTGGTTATCAGTAGCTTTAGTATTCTGATACAATTCGTTGTTTTAAATGTAAATGATTTACTGAAAACTTACTTTAGCACAGCACATGTGTGAACACAAATAAGTGCTTAATAGCCAATCTTACTGACATTTCCTTAATGACACCATATTTGTTATTAACTTAATTTGATATAAACAACACATTTTGATCAGTTATGTATGGGAATAGCCAGTTGTTAAATATAAAAAAAATGTAGAGCTTTAGTACTATTTTTAGGCCTACTATAATATGACAGAGGCTGTCATATGAAATACTTATATGTTTGCACATAATATGTATGTCAAAGAATATATATGTTCTATAAGAACATATACTTTTGTTAAAAAAAATAGTCTAAAAGATTTTAACAAGCAACCATTTAGTAAGACCTACAGAATAGATCTTTATGAACTAAAATGACTGTTTCAGATGAGAGAAACATACAAAATGTGCAGAGCATGTTTGTGTATATGCTCCTTTTGTCCATAAAAATATATACGGATTAATTACTTGCATACCTCACTTTATTTACCTAATTAAAACAGAAAGCCTTCATGGTACTCGATTAAAGGACATGAACATGACTATACTCAAATTCCCTATTGTGGTTTTTAGGTGCAATTTTCCGTTATGTCCACTAGATGGCAGAAGAGGATCAATCCCTGGCTGACATTTGCACTCACAGAAAACACAGAAGATGATTACTCTTTAACTAAGTCTACTATTAATAGAACTCTGTTTACATTTAAATCTGTTCAAATTTTAGAAGGATCTCTTGACAGAAATGCAAAATGATATACAAAACTATATATTTCAGGGGTGTATAAAGACCTTTCATAATGAACCGGTATGTGTTTATTACCTTAGAACGAGACCTTTTTATCTACATACACTGAGGTTCCCCTTACATGGAAGTCACCATTTTGTTCCGCCATTTTTCTACAGAAGCCCTTAACGGACAATTTTTTTACTAAGTTGTCTCCGAAGATGAAATGTTTGTCTGGTGGCGGCTCCGTAGCTTCTCTATGTGTTTCAAAAGCGAGGGGTGAGCAGTGTAATAAGCCATTGGTTGCATTTCGTGACCTCACCACTAGATGCCGCTAAAATTTACACACTGCACCTTTAACTTCATGATTTTACTGTGATAACTCAGAACAATTGAAGTGGTAGTCTTTCACTAAATGTAATTTTAATATTATAAGTTTTAACACTCATGTCACTTTATGATAGCTGTGAAACGTGAACATAATTTTGGAGGCACTTACACGACATTTGCAGTAAGACTTTTTTTATTTAAAAAAACTACATACCAAATGAGTGTGTAACCATGTCAATATTAAGTCTTGTTCTTTAACTGTCTTATTTCTCCTTTCTCAGGTAAATGTGTGTGTGTACAATATACAATGCAGAATATCTATATGGCCATGTCCTTAAACGTCTTGTGATCTAAATGGCTTGAACCCCGGTAATCGCTGCTTGCAGCTATATTTAGGGTTTCGAGCACGAAGTGCTGAAAACCTATTGTATTTGTCTGTTTTATTATTATTATTTTTCCGCCTTAAAACGCATCGCCCAGCCCAAACCGTAAGTCGTAGAAACTTGCCACTTGGTCAACTGGTTGTATATTAGCAGGCTACTCAGATACAGTGAATCAGCCAAATCGGCCCATAGGTGGCGCTATAGCAATGCCTGACGCGTTGGGCATCATAACTCATAAACCGGACATCAGACACTCAAGTGTTTGGTATCATTGTAATCCCTGGCTCAAAACTTAAAAAATGTATATCTCCGATTTCATTTCCGGTATGCAAATTTTTTCGCTAATTTGCATAATATGCATTTCAAGCCAAAATGAACTAGTCCTAGGTTTTTCACCCGATCGGAATCGTTCCAATGCAGGAGAAATCTGTGGAGTGAGTAGGTAAATAATTATCGAACAGAATTTGAAATTCCGCTTCAGGGTCACTAAGGGGCACCAAAACTTAATACAGGAAGTAGCCTATCGTCACTGAAATGGCTATAACTCATGAACGGTTTGAGATATCTTAACGAGGTTTGGTACACATATGTACCAGCTCACTCCGGGATCACAGTACAAAAGATGCGGATTTTGGCCACTAGGTGGCGCTGTAACAGGCTTGAGATCGGGAATGGCTATTACTACACAACCGTTAGCCCGATACACTTAATATTTTGTATTGTATGTCTTTGTGCAATGTACCATGAGGGTCTAGAAGGACATTGGCGTATCTTCAAAAACATGGCCGTCGTCGGCCAATGAAGGTTGAGGACTGATTTGACAGGGTTAACAAAGGTCGATCGGAACGAAACGCACTGTGCTTCTTCGTGTACTGCTCCTGAAGGCCTGTAAGAATTTTGGTGTCATTTGGCCACTAGGGGGCGTAATACCGTATTTTGGTGCCTGTATCACGTGACGTTTGACGTACACAAACAAACATGACATCATATGATAGATCGGCTCATGACGAAAAACTTTTCCTCTGGGAGCGTTGCTGTCAATCAAATGGTTTGTGAGTTATTGGCGATAACGTTCAAACCTGCTTTTGCGAACTAGTCCTTGGTTTTTCGCCCGATCTGAACCTAACCCAGGCTGATTGATTCTGTGGAGTGTGACTATAAATAATTATCAAAAAAAAATTTGAAATTTACATTCAATCACGCAAGGAGTGGCCAAAAACCAAACTGGGCGGAGCTTAAAACATTAAAACGGCCATAACTCGAGAGTCGTTTGAGATATCATCACGGGGCTTGAATTATATTTGAAGGCCATCAGTCTAAGGCCGTGATATAAAAAGCTCGCCGATCGGACACTAGATGGCGCTATAACGGGGAAAATGGCACTAAATACTGTGATTATGCAATGGTTACAACTTATGAAACTTAAAAATATGCGTGAATAACTCCGCGAGGGTTATTCCGATCGACTCGAAAACACCATAGGAAGAAATTTACTTTACCTTCTGAACAAAAAATTCTATTGGCGTTATGTTAAAATTTCCATCAGAAATGGCCGAAAATTGCAAAAAACGAAAAATTACATTCATTTTTTGTGTTTTCTACACATAAATGGTTATAACTCCACTATGAAATGACATTTTTTTTACCAGATTTGATATGCTGATGTCTGAGCAGAGTCTGAGGCAATACAAAAAAAATTGTTTGCCTACACCACTAGTTGGCCTCATAATTGAACAAAACCTTTGACATTGAGTATCCCAATGGTCATTCAATTGTTTCTTCACTAGACTAAAGTGAATAGCCGTGATACTAGCTACATGTAACACAGTCATGACCCGAGGTTGCATGCACGAGTTTGACATAGCGCCACCTAGTGGTTATTTGTTATTTTCACTTAAAAATACTGCAACCTTACATCTAAAATCATGAGTCATCATATATTGTGCCTTTCATGGCTTTGAGTATAATCATTGGTGGAACGCAGTTCACTCCCTAGCAACCAATGAGAATACCCTAGCAACCATTTAGCAAGAGCTGTATCTCAGTATCAGAACATCTTAGAGACATGGGGTTCGGCTATGACGACAACTATGAACAAGTGTGTCTGGTAGCTTACTTTTCATCATTTATTTTGTACAATGCAGCAAATCTACTCAGGCATGCCCTTAAAGGTCATAAGATCCCAAATCGCTTGAACCCAAGCGAATGACTTCACATTAAGCACGTGACATGTTTGTCCTATAGGTGCACGTGTGTTTAAGCATACATAGTCTGTATGAACTGTTTCTGACCATCTCTTTCGTTTTTGTGGATGCTGGATCAGCCTGGTCGACGACGTCTGACATCTTTGATGTGCTGTCCACTGTAAGTCTTTGCGGTCTGCTGCGCTGCTGTTTGTGTCGTATATGCACGTCCGCAGTCTGTTTGAACCATTGATGACCATACCACGACTCAATGGCCTTTTAGTTAAATTAAACACAGCCATTTCTAAATTGTATGTTTCCGTATAAATCTGAATAACTTAACAAATTATCCTTATAACTTCACATTAAGGACATTACATGTTTGTCTTATAGGTGCACATGTGTGTAAGCATAAATAGTCTGTATGATCCGTTTTTGACCATCTCTTTCGTTTTTCTGGAGCGAGGTGGTCTATCATTCATTGTGTCTGTATTCGGGTGCAACTCCTCAGCCTGGTAATCGACGTCTGACGTTTTTGACGTGCTTTAATGCTCGAAACCCGGCAATTGCTGCTTGCAGCTATATTTAGGGGTTCAAGCCCGTAGGGCTGAAACCCTATTGTATTTGTATGGATTTTTATTGTTCTTTTTATTATTTTTCTTCTGCCGTAGAACGGATCGTGCAGACCAAACCGTAAGGCCTAGAGACTTGAGACTTGGCCAAATGGTAAGACACAATTTGGGGAGAGGTTGATAGAGTATCAACCCGATTGGCCTATAGGTGGCGCTATAGCGATAACAAACGCGTTGATGCTCATAACTCCCACAAATCTTGTCCAAATGTCAAGTGTCTTATATCACTGGAATCCTTGCGTCAAGTCGAACAAAACGTATATCTCCGATTTCATTTCCGTCATGAAATTTTTTTCGCTATTTTCGATTTTGTCAAAAAAAATAAAAACGAACTAGTCCTAGGTTTTTTGTCCGATCGGAACCGTTCCAGTGCTGTAATATTCCTTGGAGTGTGAATATCAAAAGTTATCAAAAAAAAGTTGAACTTTATACTTGTCGTCGTCAAGCCACGCCCAAACGCCCCCAATAGGCGGAGCCTCTTGGACTTAAATGGCTATAACTTGGGATTGGAAAGAGGTATCGAAACCAAATTTGGTACACATATACAGCTGACTACTCTGGGGTCACCTGAAAAAAATTGCGCCGCTTGACCACTAGTTGGCGCTATAACACCACCTCAACTTTGAAGGTCTGTAACTACAGAAATATGGGACCGATCAACTTGACATTTGGCACGGGTGCTCCTGGTCTAGGGTACTATCTATGTGTAAAAGGAATTTTGCGTAGCTCAAAAAACATGGCCACCATCAGCCAATCAAGAAAAAGCAGCTATTAGACAGGGTTAACGGAGGCTAATCCAAACGAAACGTGGTGGGCCTGTTTGTCTCTTGGCCATGAAGGTCTGTGCAGAGTAAGAAAAAATTCGGCCTCCGGGAGGCGCTATCACGTTTTTTCAGTGTTTAAGTGATTGTGTATTATGCAGTGTTTCAGATATCAACAAGATCTTTATATCATTTAATAGAGCTACATCTAATGAACAACTTTACCTCAAGAAGCACTTGTCTCAGTCGAATCGTTTGATAGATATTCATCATTTTCTTTTAAACCTACTTTTGCGAACTAGTCCTAGGTTTTTTGACCAATCTGAACCAATCCAGTGCTGGAATATTCCTTAGACCCTGATTATCAATAATTATCAAAAAAAAGTTGAACTTTGCACTCGTCGTCGCAACACTACAGTCAAAAGTACGAAGAGGCGGGGCCACAAATACTTAAATGGCTATCATTTATGATAGGAATGAGATATCAACATGAAACTTGATACACATATGTATAGACCCATGCTGAGGTCACATGCAAAAAATTGCAGAGATTGTCCATTAGGTGGCGCTATAACCTAAGAACAAATAACCATAACTATAGCATATTTATATGACACATAAATATTTGTCTGACCTACTTGTTATTTTGCACTTAACAACTACTTTCAGGTTCTTATAATGGTCTATGAGGATAATTATTTATCTTTGAAAGCATGCCACTCAACAGCCAACCAGTATTAATAATGTACGAGTCAAGCCTAATTATGTGTGATTACAACTAAACTCATGGGACTGTTGGTCTTATGTTTCCAAGTGTCTGTGAGGATTTTTAGTTCATCTTTCTGAAAATCGTTGCATCATACAGAATGTGTGCAAAGTAAACAGTTCTCTAGATCAGTGGTTCTCAATGCTTCAAATAATCAGCACAATAGTAGAGATCTTTATTAACTGAACTGATTGTGTCAGATGAGAGAAACATACAAAATGTGCAGAGCAGTGGTCCTCCAGAAACGGAGTAAAGAACCATTGCTCTATATGTTTATGTTTATATGAAAAAACTATTTTGTGAACTAATACTTGGTTTTTCACTCAACAACACTAAAGCCAATGCAATACAATTTCCTGTAGTCTGTGAGCAAATATGAATGCCAAATTGTGATCACCAATTGTACATCTTATTCCTTTAGTTGTTTAACTTTGAATTACAAAAACAACTTTTCAAAACTACTAGAATTTTTTCAGTCAACAACAATAAAATCAGGGCAGTACATTTTTCTGTCCTCTGTGTGTAAAGGTATATCAAATACAAAATGTAATGAATTTGAATACCTGCTGTTGTAAGCATAGATTTCATGTGATGTCACACATTGGTGTAGGTGCCTTTTGTACGACTGAATTGCAGCACGTGTGTTTAAAGGAACTCATAAAGATAAGGATTAAAGTTTTTCATTAGTTTTTTGACATTTGGATATAAAGTGTTTCAATACTACAATATATAGTGTAAAACCGTCTGAGTGCTGCCCTCTTCAGGTTGAACGGTGGCTACTGTAGTTGAATTTTCCTATTGGATGTTGGGTCCAAAAAATGACTCGTGACGTAAGCAGGTTCAAGCTTACCACGCCCTTGTTACGATCTCACCACACACTTGGTACGAGCTTAGGTCTTACCCTCTATCTCGGTTGGGATCTGCCTATTTTTCTTGCATTTTTCAAATATTGCCAGTGGGTGGAGTCAGTCTCTGACCAGGGGTTTAGTTACGCTTTAAGAGCATGCTTATCAGGATTTGAGGTAAAAATTTGTCTATCGTTATTTACTTTTCAACATTCAAGTTCAAGGTCAAGTTTCAAGTTCAAGTTTCACTTTATTTATCCTAAGAAAGGAAATTTAGTGTGCAGCAGGATATGTAAAAAAACAACTAAAAATACCACCAGATGCCATCATCAACAACAACATTGTAGACACAATAGACACACATCAACACATCAACAACACAGCAAACAATGGGGACACTCCTTATCCTGTAACTAATGACAAAGACCAATACACTCTACAAGTCAATATGTCATAATGAACATAAGCAGAGATAATAAAATAATAAATAAACATTTACTATAAAAAATTACATAAAATGTCACCTAAGAGAATTCAAGTTCCTAATAGCCACAGGAATAAAAAAAATCTCTGGCACGTCTGGTTCTTAACATAGGTATCTTAAAACTGCGACCTGAGGGGAGCAAATTAAACTCCCCAAAAAGTGGATGATCAGAACAATTAAAAATTTGCTTAGCCTTCCCTTGGACCCCTTGATCATATATATTTTGCAACTGTGGTAGCTGTACCCCAACCACCTTAGACGCAGCATTTACCAGCCTAGCTAGCTTACGATTATTGTTCATTGAAAGGCCACTGTACCAAGCCACAATACAAAATGACAAGACAGATTGAATATTCAATACTAATTTTATGTTAAATTAATTGTAAAATGAAAAAAAATATTTTAGCCAGCAGATGGCAGAAGGTCATCTTCTGCCATCTGCTGGCTAAAATGATTATTTATTATTTAAACTGTATACTCAATGAAATTGTGTTCACAGGTTTTATCAATGGATGCATGATTTAACTTTATGAAGTCATTTGTTATTATGTTAAATAAACATTTCATCAATCATTCTTACGGTATCCGTTTTTACAGTCAAGTGACGTTCTGACAAAGGCGAAACATTTAAATAGGTTGATGAACTCTTGAAGGACATCAAGCATATGGAGATTGTTCATTTATTTCAAAGTCTTATTTCCTAACTCTGCCATTTCTGCTTCTGTGTGTAAATGCATATATGTGTGTTAGCTTATTCTTCATCATTGCTGTGTTATAAGTTAGCCCTGTGAGACTTGTTTCTCTATATCAGAACATCATAGAGAAATTGTGGTGGGCTGTTTTGTCTCATGTTAACAATTTTTGAAACATTTTGTGTGGCAAATCTTGCAACGGCATGCACCACATCATTTTCTCTTCAAAAAATTTACCTAATTGGTAACATGTTAGTATTTCATATTCTAAGTATATTTAATAACAATGCAGCATTAAAGGACTTAAAGGTCTTAAAGGGTCTTAAAGGGTCATATTATGAGTTTTTTAAGATGTAAAATGAATCGTTGGTGTCCCCAGAGTGTGTATGTGAAGTGTTAGCTGAAAATACTCCACAGCTAATTTATTATAGCATGTTAAAATTGACACTTTGTAGGCCTGAGCAAAAGTGTGCCCTTTTTGGGTGTTTCATTTAAAATGCAAATGAGCGGATGAAATGCAAACACTGATCACAATGATGGTGGTTTGTTGTAATTGAAACTCAATTGTGCTCTCGATTATTTTATTTTTTATCTTTTTCACGTTTTCTAGGTTGATAAAAGCACTGGGGACCCAATTATAGCACTTACACATGGAAAAAGTCAGATTTTCACGCTATGACCCCTTTAAGGTCCCAGATCGCTTGAACCCCGCTAATCGCTGCTTGCAGCTATATTTAGGGTTTCGAGCACGAAGTGCTGAAAACCTATTGTATTTGTCTGTTTTATTATTATTATTATTATTATTATTATTATTATTATTTTTCCGCCATAAAACACGTCGCCCAGCACAAACCGTAAGTCGTAGAAACTTGCCACTTGGTCAACTGGTTGTATATCAGCTCGCTACTCAGATACAGTGAATCAGCCAAATCGGCCCATAGGTGGCGCTATAGCAATGCCCGACGCGTTGGGGATCATTACTCTTAAACCGGACATCAGACACTCAAGTGTTTGGTGTCATTGTAATCCTTAGCTCCAAACTTAAAAAATGTATATCTCTGATTTCATCTCTGGTATGCAAATTTTTCGCTAATTTGCATATTATACATTTCAAGCCAAAATGAACTAGTCCTAGGTTTTTCACCCGATCGGAACCGTTCCAATGCAGGAGCAATCTGTGGAGTGAGGAGGTAAATAATTATCGAACAGATTTTGAAATTTCGCTTCAGGGTCACTAAGGGGCGCCAAAACTCCATACAGGAAGTAGCCTATCGTCAGTGAAATGGCTATAACTCGTGAACGGTTTGAGATATCTAAACGAGGTTCGGTACACATATGTACCAGCTCACTCCGGGGTCACAGTAAAAAAGATGCGGATTTTGGCCACTAGGTGGCGCTAAAACAGGCTTGAGCTCGGGAATGGCTATTACTACACAACCGTTAGCCTGATACACTTAATATTTGGTATGGTGTGTCTTTGTGCAATGTACCATGAGGTTCTGGAAGGACATTGGCGTATCTCCAAAAACATGGGCTTCATCGGCCAATGAAGGTTGAGGACCGATTTGACAGGGTTAACGAAGGTCGATCGGAACAAACGCACTGTGCTTCTTTGTGTACTGCTCCTGAAGGTCTGTAAGAATTACGGTGTCATTTGGCCACTAGGGGGCGTAATACCATATTTCGGTGCGTGTATCACGTGACGTTTGAAATACACACACAAACATGACATCATATGATAGATCTGCCCCTGGTGAACAACTTTGCCTATTGAAGCGTTGCTGTCAATCAAACGGTTCGTGAGTTATTGGCGATAACCTTCAAAACCTACTTTTGCGAACTAGTCCTAGGTTTTTCGCCCGATCCGAACCTAACCAAGGCTGATTGATTCTGTGGAGTGTGAATATGAATAATTATCAAAGAAAAGTTGACATTTGTATTCAAACACGCAAGGAGTGGCCAAGAACCGAACTGGGCGGAGCTTAAAACATTTAAACGGCCATAACTCGAGAGGCAATTGAGATATCATCATGGGGCTTGAATCATATGTGTAGGCCATCGGTCTAAGGTCGTGATATAAAAAGCTCGCAGATCAGACACTAGATGGCGCTATAACTGGGAAAATGGCACTAAATACTGTGATTACGCAATGGTTACAACTTTCATGCCTATAACTTTATCTGTGGTGAAGAGATTTTCATGGGAGTTGTTTTTTTAGCATCCTGAATTGTTTCCGAGTCCTACGATACCAATCATGGCAGATTTCGCCTTACCGTTAGTTCTGCACAGCAAAAATAGCGCTTACAAAACACGCGCGAATAACTCCGCGAGGGTTATTCCTATCGACTCGAAACGACCATAAGAAGAAATTAACTTTACCTTCTGAACAAAAAACTCTATTGACGTTATGTTAAAATTTCCATCAGAAATGGCCAAAAATTGCAAAAAACGAAAAATTATCTCCAAATTATATGTTTTTTACACATAAATGGTTATAACTCCGCAACGAAATGACATTTTTTTACCAGATTTGATACGCTGATGTCTGAGCAGAGTCTGAGGCAATACAAAAAAAATTGTATGCCTGCACCACTAGTTGGCCTCATAATTGAACAAAACCTTTGACATTGAGTAAGCCCAATGGTCATACAACTGTTGACTGTTGACAACTGTACTAAACTAAAGTGAATAGCCGTGATACTAGGTAGATGTAACACAGTCATGACCTGAGGTTGCATGCACGAGTCTGTCATAGCGCCACCTAGTGGTTATTTGTTTTTTCACTTAAAAATTCTGCAACCGTACATCTAAAATCATGAGTCATCATGGATTATGTCTTTCATGGCTTTGAGTATAATTATTGGTGGATTGCAATTCACTCCCTAGCAACCAATGAGAATACCCTAGCAACCATTTAACAAGAGCTGTATCTCTGTATCAGAACATTGTAGAGACATGGGGTTCGGCTCTTTTGACTCATTAACACTATTTTAACATTTTGTGACCCAAGTTTTGCCACTGCAAGCATCACAAACATTTCCTTCAGTGTTCTGTTTGTCAATGTTCCGTGAGAAGAGAGGGAGACATTTCACTGAATGATAACACCTTTTTTGCTGACAACTTTGAACACGTGTGTCTGGTAGCTGCGAATGACTTCACATTAAGGACGTGACATGTTTGTCTTATAGGCGCACGTGTGTTTAAGCATACATAGTCTGTGTGAACCGTTTCTGACCACCTTTTTTGTTTTTGTGGATGCTGGATCAGCCTGGTCGGCGATGTCTGACGTCTTTGACGTGCTTTAATGCTCGAAACCCGGTAAATGCTGCTTGCAGCTTTAATTATTATTATTATTTATTATTTTTCCGCCTTAAAACGCGTTGCCCAGCCCAAACCGTAAGTCGTAGAAACTTGCCACTTGGTCAACTGGTTGTATCTGGGCAGGCTACTCAGATACATTGAACCAGCCAAATCGGCCCATAGGTGGCGCTATACCAATGCCCGACGCGTTGGGGCTCATAACTCCTAAACCGGACATCATACGCTCAAGTGTTTTATATCATTCTAATCCCTGGCTCCAAACTTAAAAAATGTATATCTCAGATTTCATTTCCGGTATGCAAATTTTTTCCTAATTTGCATAATATGCATTTCAAGCCAAAATGAACTAGTCCTAGGTTTTTCGCCCGATCGGAATCGTTCCAATGCAGGAGAAATCTGTGGAGTGAGTAGGTACATAATTATCGAACAGAATTTGAAATTCCGCTTCAGGGTCACTAGGGGGCGCCAAGACTTAATACAGGAAGTAGCCTATCGTCACTGAAATGGCTATAACTCGTGAACGGTTTGAGATATCTTAACGAGGTTTGGTACACATATGTACCAGCTCACTCCGGGATCACAGTAAAAAAGATGCGGATTTTGACCACTAGGTGGCGCTGTAACAGGCTTGAGATCGGGAATGGCTATTACTACACAACCGTTAGCCCGATACACTTAATATTTTGTATTGTATGTCTTTGTGCAATGTACCATGATGGTCTAGAAGGACATTGGCGTATCTTCAAAAACATGGCCGTCGTCGGTCAATGATGGTTGAGGACTGATTTGACAGGGTTAACAAAGGTCTATCGGAACAAAACGCACTGTGCTTCTTCGTGTACTGCTCCTGAAGGCCTGTAAGAATTTTGGTGTCATTTGGCCACTAGGGGGCGTAATACCGTATTTCGGTGCCTGTTTCACGTGACGTTTGACGTACACAAACAAACATGACATCATATGATAGATCGGCTCATGACGAAAAACTTTGCCTCTGGAAGTGTTGCTGTCAATCAAACGGTTTGTGAGTTATTGGCGATAACGTTCAAACCTACTTTTGCGAACTAGTCCGTGGTTTTTCGCCCGATCTGAACCTAACCAAGGCTGATTGATTCTGTGGAGTGTGACTATAAATAATTATCAAAAAAAAATTGAAATTTACATTCAATCACGCAAGGAGTGGCCAAAAACCAAACTGGGCGGAGCTTAAAACATTAAAACGGCCATAACTTGAGAGTCGTGTGAGATATCATCACGGGGCTTGAATCATATTTGTAGGCCATCGGTCTAAGGCCGTGATACAAAAAGCTCGCCGATCGGACACTAGATGGCGCTATAACGGGGAAAATGGCGCTAAATACTGTGATTATGCAATGGTTACAACTTTCACGCCTATAATTTTATCTGTGGTCAAGAGATTTTCATGGGAGTTGCTTTTTTAATCATCCTGAATTGTTTCCAAGTCCTACGATACCAAACATACCAGGTTTTGCCTTACGGTTAGTTCTGCACTGCAAAAACTGTGCTTACAAAACATGCGTGAATAATTCCGCGAGGGTTATTCCGATCGACTCGAAAACACCATAGGAAGAAATTAACTTTACCTTCTGAACAAAAAACTTTATTGGCGTTATGTTAAAATTTCCATCAGAAATGGCCGAAAATTGCAAAAAACGAAAAATTACATTCATTTTTTGTGTTTCTACACATAAATGGTTATAACTCCGCTATGAAATGACATTTTTCTACCAGATTTGATATGCTGATGTCTGAGCAGAGTATGAGGCAATACAAAAAAATTGTTTGCCTACACCAGTAGTTGGCCTCATATCTGAACAAAACCTTTGACATTGAGTAAGCCTAATGGTCATACAATTGTTTCTTCACTAAACTAAAGTGAATAGCCGTGATACTAGCTACATGTAACACAGTCATGACCCGAGGTTGCATGCACGAGTTTGACATAGCGCCACCTAGTGGTTATTTGTTATTTTCACTTAAAAATACTGCAACCTTACATCTAAAATCATGAGTCATCATAGATTGTGCCTTTCATGGCTTTGAGTATAATCATTGGTGGATTGCAGTTCACTCCCTAGCAACCAATGAGAATACCCTAGCAACCATTTAGCAAGAGCTGTATCTCAGTATCAGAACATCTTAGAGACATGGGGTTCGGCTATGACGACAACTATGAACAAGTGTGTCTGGTAGCTTACTTTTCATCATTTATTTTGTACAATGCAGCAAATCTACTCAGGCATGCCCTTAAAGGTCATAAGATACCAAATCGCTTGAACCCAAGCGAATGACTTCACATTAAGCACGTGACAAGTTTGTCCTATAGGTGCACGTGTGTTTAAGCATACATAGTCTGTATGAACTGTTTCTGACCATCTCTTTCGTTTTTGTGGATGCTGGATCAGCCTGGTCGACGACGTCTGACATCTTTGATGTGCCTAAATGCTCGAAACCCGGCAAATGCTGCTTGCAGCTTTAATTATTATTTATAATTTTTCCGCCTTAAAACGCGTTGCCCAGCCCAAACCGTAAGTCGTAGAAACTTGCCACTTGGTCAACTGGTTGTATCTGGGCAGGCTACTCAGATACATTGAACCAGCCAAATCGGCCCATAGGTGGCGCTATACCAATGCCCGACGCGTTGGGGCTCATAACTCCTAAACCGGACATCATACGCTCAAGTGTTTTATATCATTCTAATCCCTGGCTCCAAACTTAAAAAATGTATATCTCAGATTTCATTTCCGGTATGCAAATGTTTTCGCTAATTTGCATAATATGCATTTCAAGCCAAAATGAACTAGTCCTAGGTTTTTCGCCCGATCGGAATCGTTCCAATGCAGGAGAAATCTGTGGAGTGAGTAGGTAAATAATTATCGAACAGAATTTGAAATTCCGCTTCAGGGTCACTAGATGGCGCCAAGACTTAATACAGGAAGTAGCCTATCGTCACTGAAATGGCTATAACTCGTGAACGGTTTGAGATATCTTAACGAGGTTTGGTACACATATGTACCAGCTCACTCCGGGATGACAGTAAAAAAGATGCGGATTTTGGCCACTAGGTGGCGCTGTAACAGGCTTGAGATCGGGAATGGCTATTACTACACAACCGTTAGCCCGATACACTTAATATTTTGTATTGTATGTCTTTGTGCAATGTACCATGAGGGTCTAGAAGGACATTGGCGTATCTTCAAAAACATGGCCGTCGTCGGCCAATGAAGGTTGAGGACTGATTTGACAGGGTTAACAAAGGTCGATCGGAACGAAACGCACTGTGCTTCTTCATGTACTGCTCCTGAAGGCCTGTAAGAATTTTGGTGTCATTTGGCCACTAGGGGGCGTAATACCGTATTTCGGTGCCTGTATCACGTGACGTTTGACGTACACAAACAAACATGACATCATATGATAGATCGGCTCATGACGAAAAACTTTGCCGCTGGAAGCGTTGCTGTCAATCAAACGGTTTGTGAGTTATTGGCGATAACGTTCAAACGTACTTTTGCGAACTAGTCCTTGGTTTTTCGCCCGATCTGAACCTAACCAAGGCTGATTGATTCTGTGGAGTGTGACTATAAATAATTATCAAAAAAAATTTGAAATTTACATTCAATCACGCAAGGAGTGGCCAAAAACCAAACTGGGCGGAGCTTAAAACATTAAAACGGCCATAACTCGAGAGTCGTTTGAGATATCATCATGGGGCTTGAATCATATTTGTAGGCCTTGATATAAAGGCCGTGATATAAAAAGCTCGCCGATCGGACACTAGATGGCGCTATAACGGGGAAAATGGCACTAAATACTGTGATTATGCAATGGTTACAACTTTCACGCCTATAATTTTATCTGTGGTCAAGAGATTTTCATGGGAGTTGTTTTTTTATCATCCTGAATTGTTTCCAAGTCCTACGATACCAAACATACCAGGTTTTGCCTTACGGTTAGTTCTGCACTGCAAAAACTGTGCTTACAAAACATGCGTGAATAACTCCGCGAGGGTTATTCCGATCGACTCGAAAACACCATAGGAAGAAATTAACTTTACCTTCTGAACAAAAAACTCTATTGGCGTTATGTTAAAATTTCCATCAGAAATGGCCGAAAATTGCAAAAAACGAAAAATTACATTCATTTTTTTGTGTTTTCTACACATAAATGGTTATAACTCCGCTATGAAATGACATTTTTTTACCAGATTTGATATGCTGATGTCTGAGCAGAGTCTGAGGCAATACTAAAAAAATTGTTTACCTACACCTCTAGTTGGCCTCATAATTGAAAAAAACCTTTGACATTGAGAAAGCCCAATGGTCATACAATTGTTTCTTCACTAAACTAAAGTGAATAGCCGTGATACTAGCTACATGTAACACAGTCATGACCCGAGGTTGCATGCACGAGTTTGACATAGCGCCACCTAGTGGTTATTTGTTATTTTCACTTAAAAATACTGCAACCGTACATCTAAAATCATGAGTCATCATAGATTGTGCCTTTCATGGCTTTGAGTATAATCATTGGTGAATTGCAGTTCACTCCCTAGCAACCAATGAGAATACCCTAGCAACCATTTAGCAAGAGCTGTATCTCAGTATCAGAACATCTTAGAGACATGGGGTTCGGCTATGACGACAACTATGAACAAGTGTGTCTGGTAGCTTACTTTTCATCATTTATTTTGTACAATGCAGCAAATCTACTCAGGCATGCCCTTAAAGGTCATAAGATCCCAAATCGCTTGAACCCAAGCAAATGACTTCACATTAAGCACGTGACATGTTTGTCCTATAGGTGCACGTGTGTTTAAGCATACATAGTCTGTATGAACTGTTTCTGACCATCTCTTTCGTTTTTGTGGATGCTGGATCAGCCTGGTCGACGACAACTGACATCTTTGATGTGCTGTCCACTGTAAGTCTTTGCGGTCTGCTGCGCTGCTGTTTGTGTCGTATATGCACGTCCGCAGTCTGAACCATTGATGACCATACCACAACTCAATGGCCTTTTAGTTAAACTAAACACAGCCATTTCTGAATTGTATGTTTCCGTATAAATCTGAATAACTTATTCTCGTTAACAAATTATCCTTATAACTTCACATTAAGGACATTACATGTTTGTCTTATATGTGCACATGTGTGTAAGCATAAATAGTCTGTATGATCCGTTTTTGACCATCTCTTTCGTTTTTCTGGAGCGAGGTTGTCTATCATTCATTGTGTCTGTATTCCGGTGCAACTCCTTAGCCTGGTAATCGACGTCTGACGTTTTTGGCGTGCTTTAATGCTCGAAACCCGGCAAATGCTGCTTGCAGCTTTAATTAGGGTTTCGAGCACGAAGTGCTGAAAACCTATTGTATTTGTCTGTTTTATTATTATTATTATTATTTTTCCGCCATAAAACGCATCGCCCAGCACAAACCGTAAGTCGTAGAAACTTGCCACTTGGTCAACTGGTTGTATATTAGCAGGCTACTCAGATACAGTGAATCAGCCAAATCGGCCCATAGGTGGCGCTATAGCAATGCCCGACGCGTTTGGGCTCATAACTCCTAAACCCGACATCATACACTCAAGTGTTTGGTATCATTGTAATCCCTGGCTCAAAACTTAAAAAATGTATATCTCCGATTTCATTTCCGGTATGCAAATGTTTTCGCTAATTTGCATAATATGCATTTCAAGCCAAAATGAACTAGTCCTAGGTTTTTCGCCCGATCGGAATCGTTCCAATGCAGGAGAAATCTGTGGAGTGAGTAGGTAAATAATTATCGAACAGAATTTGAAATTCCGCTTCAGGGTCACTAGGGGGCACCAAAACTCCATACAGGAAGTAGCCTATCGTCACTGAAATGGGTATAACTCGTGAACGGTTTGAGATATCTTAACGAGGTTTGGTACACATATGAACCAGCTCACTCCGGGATCACAGTAAAAAAGATGCGGATTTTGGCCACTAGGTGGCGCTGTAACAGGCTTGAGATCGGGAATGGCTATTACTACACAACCGTTAGCCCGATACACTTAATATTTTGTATTGTATGTCTTTGTGCAATGTACCATGAGGGTCTAGAAGGACATTGGCGTATCTTCAAAAACATGGCCGTCGTCGGCCAATGAAGGTTGAGGACTGATTTGACAGGGTTAACAAAGGTTGATCGGAACGAAACGCACTGTGCTTCTTCGTGTACTGCTCCTGAAGGCCTGTAAGAATTTTGGTGTCATTTGGCCACTAGGGGGCGTAATACCGTATTTCGGTGCCTGTATCACGTGACGTTTGACGTACACAAACAAACATGACATCATATGATAGATCGGCTCATGACGAAAAACTTTGCCTCTGGAAGCGTTGCTGTCAATCAAACGGTTTGTGAGTTATTGGCGAAAACGTTCAAACCTACTTTTGTGAACTAGTCCTTGGTTTTTCGCCCGATCTGAACCTAACCAAGTCTGATTGATTCTGTGGAGTGTGAATATGAATAATTATCAAAAAAAAGTTGACATTTGTATTCAAACACGCAAGGAGTGGCCAAGAACCGAACTGGGCGGAGCTTAAAACATTTAAACGGCCATAACTCGAGAGGCGTTTGAGATATCATCATGGGGCTTGAATCATATGTGTAGGCCATCGGTCTAAGGTCGTGAAATAAAAAGCTCACCGATCAGACAATAGATGGCGCTATAACTGGGAAAATGGCACTAAATACTGTGATTATGCAATGGTTACAACTTTCATGCCTATAACTTTATCTGTGGTGAAGAGATTTTCATGGGATTTGTTTTTTTAGCATCCTGAATTGTTTCCGAGTCCTACAATACCAATCATGCCAGATTTCGCCTTACCGTTAGTTCTGCACAGCAAATATAGCGCTTACAAAACACGCGTTAATAACTCCGCGAGGGTTATTCTGATCGACTCGAAACGACCATAGGAAGAAATTAACTTTACCTTCTGAACAAAAAACTTTATTGGCGTTATGTTAAAATTTCCATCAGAAATGGCCAAAAATTGCAAAAAAATAAAAATTATCTCCAAATGATATGTTTTTTACACATAAATGGTTATAACTCCGCAACGAAATGACATTTTTTTACCAGATTTGATACGCTGATGTCTGAGCAGAGTCTGAGGCAATACAAAAAAAATTGTTTGCCTACACCACTAGTTGGCCTCATAATTGAACAAAACCTTTGACATTGAGTGAGCCCAATGGTCATACAATTGTTTCTTCACTAAACTAAAGTGAATAGCCGTGATACTAGCTACATGTAACACAGTCATGACCCGAGGTTGCATGCACGAGTTTGTCATAGCGCCACCTAGTGGTTATTTGTTATTTTCACTTAAAAATACTGGAACCTTACATCTAAAATCATGAGTCATCATAGATTGTGCCTTTCATGGCTTTGAGTATAATCATTGGTGGATTGCAGTTCACTCCCTAGCAACCAATGAGAATACCCTAGCAACCATTTAGCAAGAGCTGTATCTCTGTATCAGAACATCTTAAAGACATGGGTTCGGCTATTTTGACTCATTAACACTATTTTAACATTTTGTGACCCGAGTTTTGCCACTGCAAGCACCACAAACATTTCCTTCAGTGTTCTGTTTGTCAATGTTCCGTGAGAAGAGAGGGAGACATTTCACTGAATGATAGCACCTTTTTTTGATGACAACTATGAACAAGTGTGTCTGGTAGCTTACTTTTCATCAATTATTTTGTACAATGCAGCAAATCTACACAGGCATGCCCTTAAAGCTCTTAAGGTCCCAAATCGCTTGAACACAAGCGAATGACTTCACATTACGCAAGTGACATGTTTGTCCTATAGGTGCACGTGTGTTTAAGCATACATAGTCTGTATGAACTGTTTCTGACCATCTCTTTCGTTTTTATGGATGCTGGATCAGCCTGGTCGACGACGTCTGACATCTTTGATGTTCTGTCCACTGTAGGTCTTTGCGGTCTGCTGCGCTGCTGTTTGTGTCGTATATGCACGTCTGCAGTCTGTTTAAACCATTGATGACCATACCATGACTCAATGGCCTTTTAGTTAAACTAAACACAGCGATTTCTGAAATGTATGTTTCCGTATAAATCTGAATAACTAATTCTCGTTAACAAATTATCCTTATAACTTCACATTAAGGACATTAAATGTTTGTCTTATAGGTGCACATGTGTGTAAGCATAAATAGTCTGTATGATCCGTTTTTGACCATCTCTTTTGTTTTTCTGGAGCGAGGTGGTCTATCATTCATTGTGTCTGTATTCGGGTGCAACTCCTCAGCCTGGTAAGCCTGACCAGAACCGTTTCTGACCATCTCTTTCGTTTTTGTGGATGCTGGATCAGCCTGGTTGACGACGTGTGACGTCTTTGATGTGCCTTAATGCTCGAAACCCGGCAAATGCTGCTTGCAGCTTTAATTATTATTATTTTTCCACGGTAAAACGCGTTGCCCAGCCCAAACCGTAAGTCGTAGAAACTTGCCACTTGGTCAACTGGTTGTATATTAGCAGGCTACTCAGATACAGTGAATCAGCCAAATCGGCCCATAGGTGGCGCTATAGCAATGCCCGACGCGTTGGTGCTCATAACTCCTAAACCGGACATCAGACAGTCAAGTGTTTGGTATCATTGTAATCCCTGGTTCCAAACTTAAAAAATGTATATCTCCGATTTTATTTCCGTCATAAAATATTTTCTGTATTTTCGATTTTGTCGAAAAAAATAAAAACGAACTAGTCCTAGGTTTTTCGCTCGATCAGAATCGTTCCAGTGCTAAAATGTTCCTTGGAGTTCGAATATCAATAATTATTAAAAAAAAGTTGAACTTTCGACTCACGGTCGATATGCCAAGCCCAAACGTCTGAAGTGTGCGCAGCCAATTGGACTTTTTTGGCTATAACTGGGGACAGAAATGAAGCATCAACACGACACTTGGTATTTGTGATGACAGTCATGGCCTGAGGTTGCGTGCCTCGTTTCGTCACAGCACCACCTAGTGGTCAGACGAATCATGTAAATGCTTATAACTTAGGCTGAGTTTGACGTATTTTCATGGGACTTTTTTACTAAGAGTTTTGAGTTGTTGCCGAGTCCAACGATACCAAACATGCCAGGTTTCGCCTTACGGTTAGCCCTGCACAGCAAAATAGCGTTTAAAAAACATGCGCAAATAACTCCGCGAGGGTTATTCCGATCAACTCGAAACGACCATAGGAAGAAATTAACTTGAACTTCTAAACAAAAAGTTCTATTGGTGTTATGTTAAAATTTCCATCAGAAATGGCCGAAAATTGCAAAAAACGAAAAATTACATTCATTTTTTGTGTTTTTTTAGATATAAATGCTTATAACTCTGCACCGAAATGACATTTTTTCACCAAATTTGATACGCTGATGTCTGAGCAGAGTCTGAGGCAATACAAAAAAAAAAATGGTATGCCTGCACCACTAGTTGGCCTCATAATTGAACAAAACCTTTGACATTGAGTAAGCCCAATGGTCATACAACTGTTTCTTTACTAAACTAAAGTGAATAGCCGTGATTCTAGCTACACGTAACACAGTCATGACTTGAGGTTGCATGCACGAGTCTGTCATAGCGCCAGCTAGTGGTTATTTGTTTTTTTCACTTAAAAATACTGCAAAATTACATCTAAAATCATGAGTCATCATGGATTATGTCTTTCATGGCTTTGAGTATAATCATTGGTGGATTGCAATTCACTCCCTAGCAACCAATGAGAATACCCTAGCAACCATTTAACAAGAGCTGTATCTCTGTATCAGAACATTGTAGAGACATGGGGTTCGGCTCTTTTGACTCATTAACACTATTTTAACATTTTGTGACCCAAGTTTTGCCACTGCAAGCATCACAAACATTTCCTTCAGTGTTCTGTTTGTCAATGTTCCGTGAGAAGAGAGGGAGACATTTCACTGAATGATAACACCTTTTTTGTTGACAACTTTGAACACGTGTGTCTGGTAGCTGCGAATGACTTCACATTAAGGACGTGACATGTTTGTCTTATAGGCGCACGTGTGTTTAAGCATACATAGTCTGTGTGAACCGTTTCTGACCACCTCTTTTGTTTTTGTGGATGCTGGATCAGCCTGGTCGGCGATGTCTGACGTCTTTGACGTGCTTTAATGCTCGAAACCCGGTAAATGCTGCTTGCAGCTTTAATTTAATTTATATTTGCTTCACAAAATGTTTAACAATATTACAAATAAGTACATGCATTTATTTGCACCATTTTGATTAAGTTTAAACATGTTAATGAAATATACAAAAGTAATGCTATTTAAAAAATGAATCATTTTGATTTCACTCACAAGCTGTTTATAAAGAAAAGACTAAGTTTGCAAACACTTAGATAAAAAATACTTTAATGATCAAGCCTGAACAAGATGATCAAGTTAAGTTGGATTTCTCCACTTATAAACACAATTGTAATTTTTGCTATCTTTGTAACTTTCACCTTTGGCTTGCTCAATGCTAACATTGCTAACATTATGTTTTTGGTCAGGGTTGTATACTTTATTAATATCACTTTACATGTAGTGATGTCACTGCAATCTGTAAGATACTGGAGACAATAAAGACAGCCGGTGTAACTGCTCGACAACTGATTTACTGAAGACTGCACAACAGCTCAGCGGTTGCTGAATGAGAACACCAAAACAACATTACAGACAATGTAACAGCGCACCCTAGCGGCAACACAATATATTACATCTTCCCTTCTTCAGCTTATTTGTGAAGGCACTGAGGACAGATAGCAGACTAAACAACTGAAAGTTTCTAAACTCAAATTAAAAAAATAGAATATTAAAGACATTAAACAAAGGCACCACGGTTGACATATTTCTCTAACTATTCAAAAACAATTTGAGATTATTACCACCTATTGACTACTATCAACAAACTGTTAGCACTATTGAATTATTGAACTAATGGCTAACTTTACTCCAAACAGGTAGCAGCTACAAATCCAGTCTTTCAGGGGGCTTAACAACTCTGCCGTGCTTCGTTACATAGGGCTGACAGGGCTGAGGTTGACCCACATCCAGGGGCACCTCAGCAGGAAATGCTGAAGTCCCGACCAGAGGAGGAATCAGTTCGTCTTGTTCTACAAGAGCATCAGGCAACTCCTCCCAAGGCTCATTTTGCATGAGGTGACGGGACTGATTTGCTCTTGCAGTGCTTTTACGAAGGTGCTGACAGTTCCGGCCGAACTCCATGCCACCAGAGTTGACGATGTAAGACCTGGGTGTGCTGCTATGACGCTGGATGACAACTGCTGGAGACCATTTGACATGGCCAGGATAGGGCTGCATTCTGACTTCTTCGCCTGGAACCAGCGCGGGCCGAGTGCGCATCGTCCTGCCTTTGTCATAGTAGTACTTTTGCGAGTCTTTGGACCTATTAAGCAGGTGTCTGATTTTCAAAGAATCGTAGGCCTTTGGGATAAGCAGTTGTTGAGCTGTAGGGAGTTTGTTTCTGGGCCTTCTGCCCATGAGCAGCTGCGCTGGGGACAACTCTACAGTCTCTAGTGGGGTTGTTCTGTAGTCCAACAATGCCAAATGTCTGTCTGGAGCTTTGTTCCAAAGCCTTTTCACAGTTTGTACCGCACGCTCAGCCTCTCCATTTGAGTGAGGTGTGTGTGGTGAAGATGTGATGTGTGATATGCCATAGCTCTCACAAAAGTCTCTGAACTCCTCTGATGCATACTGAGGCCCATTGTCTGTTCGTAGGGCAGAAGGAATCCCGTGACGACTGAACTGTGATTTCAATATTTCAATGGCAGTACGGCTTCTCAGATCTTTAAGCTCGTCCACTTCAATGTATTTTGAAAAGTAATCCACAAGAAGAATGAAATGCTTGCCATCAAATTCAAAGATATCTGACGCCACTAGCTCAAATGGCAGTCCTGGGGCTTCCGTTGGCTTTAGAGGCAATCTTGGTAGTTTGTTTTGGAACTCAGCACATTTGCTGCAATTCTTCACTACTTCCTCTATCTCTGCACTCATGCCCGGCCAGTAGAGCACTTCCCGCGCTCTCTGCTTGCTTTTTACAATCCCTAAATGCGACTGGTGTATGAGCTTTAACATGTGCTGTCTCATAGTGGGTGGTATTACTATACGCAACCCTTTGTACACCACTCCATCACATATGGTCAGTTGACTTTTTGAGTCCCAGTACGGCTGAACAGTAGTTGGGGCATCTCTCCTGTGCTCCGGCCAACCTTGCTGGATGACGTGTTGTAACAAGCTCAGCTCTTTTTTTGTGCATTCCTGTAGCTCAGCGTACTTCTCTTCACTTACGGCCACATAGTTCAGCATGGATACACATTCCAAATGTTCCAATTCTGGAGTATTGTGTGACAGTTGCGCCCTGGAAAGTGTGTCGGGCAGCTCCATATCCTTTCCTTTCCTATACCTGACAGACAAATCATACCATTGGATGCGCAGGCGCATCCTCTGTATGCGCATGGGGGTAGACAGCAGTGATTTCTTAAAGATGTCCTCTAGCGGTTTGTGGTCATTATACACAGTGACTGATTTTCCAAAGATATAGTGGTGAAATTTTGTGCATGCATGGACGATAGAAAGCATCTCCTTTTCTATTTGTGCATAGCGGGTTTCTGCATCAGTCAGAGACCTGGAGGAGAATGCAACGGGGTGATTGTCTTGCAAAAGCACGGCACCTAATCCACTGCTGCTTGCATCACAGAAAATTTCCACTGGTTCTGATGGGTCAAAATATTTCAGTACGGGGGGGGGGGGGGGTGAGAACACAGTTCTTTGAGCCTTGCAAAGGCCCTTTTCTGAGCTGGTTGCCACGCAAACTCCACATTACTTTTCAGGAGCTGACTCAGTGGTGCATCTTCTTCGCTGAGATTTGGTATAAATTTTGACAAATAAGTCACAAATCCTAAGAAACGGCGAACCCCTTCCTTGTCAGCCGGTTCTGGCATGCCCCTGACTGCTTGGACCTTGGCTGGGTCAGGCTTCAGACCATCTGCGGTGAGTAAATGGCCAATGTATGGGACTTGGCTCTGCCTAATGTGACACTTGTTGAAATTAAGCTTTAAGTTGTAGCTTGTTGCTCTCTCTATGACTTTGCGAAGGATTTCATCGTGCATCTTTACAGTGGGGGCCGCAATCAAGATGTCATCCATAATGGCCACTGCTCCCACAATGCCCTCTAGCATGCCATCCATGATCCGCTGATAAATCTCTGGAGCACATTTTATCCCAAATGGTAGCCTCAGCCACCTAAACCTACCAATGGGTGTGTTGAAGGTTGTAAGGAATGATGATTCTTCATCTAACTCAATCTGGAGGAAACCCGACTTGGCGTCAAGGACTGAGAATATACGTGCTCCAGGCATAGATGACACAACTTCTTCAACAGTGCGCATGGGGTAATGTTGTCTTTTAATTACCTTATTCAGATCGCTGGGGTCTATGCAAATTCTTAACTTGTCACCCCGACAGACTGCCACCATTGAACTGACCCACTCCGTGGGCTGCTCGAACTTTTTTATGTAGCCATTTTCTTCCATTTCGTACAGTTTTTTTACAATCTGTTCCTTGAGTGCAGCTGGCTGTCTGCGCACAGGGTGGACAAACCCTTTTGCATTGGGCTCTATTTTGATTGTGTACTTCCCTGGTAAAGTCCCTGTGGTGCGTATTAGCTCAGGAAAGTCACGAAGGCTTTGAGGAACAATATCTTGCTCGAGATTGCCCTCCACTGGCGAGTCGGCCTCAGCTTCTTTAGTGTTTTGTACAAAATTCAGCCTTGCTATCAAACCTAAAGCTTCAGCCGTGGCCCCACTGAGCACACTTTCCTGTGCAATATCCACAATTTCGAACTCTGCATCAGTGGCACACTGTTTATATTGCACTGACAAATCTACGGCAGCGACTGGCTTAAGCTTATGATTGGAGTAGGAGCGCAACAGCTTGTTAGAGCGCTTTAACTCACCAGTGTGCACAAGTTGCTGATAGCTGTCAAGAGTCAGAGTGTTACACTTGGCACCAGTATCTATCTTGAACTGGACCTTCTGTGAAAGTATCATCAGATGTACGGACCATTTGTCCACAGGTAAAGCAGCTGCTGGAAGCACAACATCTGTTAGGCTGATGTTCAATATTTCATCATCAGTCTCCTCCAGCGCTTCCACATTCAGTGTGTGGACAGCACGTTTACGGCACACTGCCATCCAGTGGTTGGGTCTGTGACAGTAAGAGCACGTTGAGCCCTTCGCTGGGCACTTGCCATCGTTCCATTTGTGATCGGGATGTTTACCGCAGCTAGCACAGAAGAGTGATGGTTTTAACTGAGTGAACTTGCGATCTGGATAGCGTGTTATTCTGCTTTTGCCAGAAGGCTTAGGTCGAACGCTTTCTGCAACAGCGGACACCTGAGAGCATGTGACATCATCATCTCTGACTATTTTCAATTGTTTCTGAGACATCTCATATTGCTGAGGGATTTCAATTGCCTTAGCTAGCGTCAATTCCTCTCCTTTGTCTAATAGTCTTTCTTGCACTCGTTTTTCACGCACGCCCGCGATAATTGCATCAATCAACATGTCGTCAGGGTCGGCATATGCACAATCCATTAACAGTAGACGTAAATCTTTAACGAAATTGTCGAAACTCTCACTTACGTCTTGTTTCCTCTGCTTGAAACGATGGCGAGCTATCCTCTTGTTTTTCCTTGGTCTGATATATTTCTCAAATTTATCTAGCACTTTCTCGGGATCCTCCTTCTCACCTTCAGCCCAGTTTAGCGTTTTGTAAATTTCTCTGCCTTGTCCGCCTATCCACGTCCCCAGCCAGCCGGCTTGCTGCTTTGCAGTTAGTTCGGATAGTGGTCCATCAAAAACAAATGTGACGTGGCTTCGAAAGCGGTCGAATTCCTGATATAAATCCGCAGCCTCCTAGTCAATCTTTGGGTGCTCAAACTGTGAGGTAGCCATGTTATACTTCTGACACCATGTAAGATACTGGAGACAATAAAGACAGCCGGTGTAACTGCTCGACAACTGATTTACTGAAGACTGCACAACAGCTCAGCGGTTGCTGATGAGAACACCAAAACAACATTACAGACAATGTAACAGCGCACCCTAGCGGCAACACAATATATTACACAATCTTGTAGATACTTCACATTTTTATTGTAGATTTTATTTACATTTTATGGTATTTTATTTACCTATCATAAAATGTAAAAGCGGCTCTACTTAAAAACTTACTTCAATTGGTAACATCTAATATTTAAACATTTTTTACTTTAATTATTTCACTCAAGAAATTCACTTAGAAATTTAAATTAAAAAACATAACATTTTAGGCATTATCAATAATTTGATCCAACTTTAACTTTTTACAGTGTATATTTTTAAAATGTATATACAATTTAAGTATATACCATTGGTTATAATTACCAATGTTATAATTAGCCATAAAAACAAATGTCAACACTTTAAAGTTTTTTACAATCACTTTGCTACTATTTTCAGAACATTGATGTCATTTTTCACAACTCTAGATACAAAACTCAAAACGGTAATCACTTGTAACACAGGCTGTCTAGTGTTCAAAACATTGCATTCTGCATTCACATCTTTAAAGACATCTTGCACTTGCACAATCATTGTTTCCAAACTCAAATTTACTGTGAAATACCATGGAAACATAACTATAGATCACCCACACACAAGCAACTGATAGTTTCACTAAGTCATTGTTTGTACAATCATTAAGTATTGTAGAACAAAATTGGTGATACAGATTTCATTATGGTACATGTAGAGCAAATACATATCTGTAAAAGTTCTGCAGTAGTAGAGAGAATACGACAGACACATTGGAATCATTGAACAAAGTTTGTAATGTATTGATGAAAACACTACAGTACAATCACAACATAGGTCACATCATTTCACAATCTGCACTCAATCATCAGTAACAAGTTGGCAGAATTGGACAAGCAATTACAAGGGCCTGCATCTATACAGTACAGTGATAATTGGTTCATGCTCCATGCTTATTGGTTACAATGAACCTCATTATCTTGAAACTTTCATGATTTTCAGTAAACATGGAAGATTCTTTGTCTGTTTCCATACAACTATTACGAATAATGCAACAGTTACTTATCATTTTGGGCAGTTGTATTGATTGATAGTTAGATCATTGTAAGAAAATGAATAGACACTTATTTGAAATGTGATGTGTGAATAGCCTTTTGAAACAGTAGTACTTTGATGTTAAGTTGTGTCATATTGAACATGTGATTTTGGTTGAATGAACAAATGATCCAAGTTTTATGTGTATTGTATCCAAGCAATTGAGAAAAGAGTTAAGAGTTTTGAAAAATGTGCATTTTGATCTTTGGTTGTGAGTTTTGTGTCGAGAGTTGTGAAAAATGACATCGGTGTTCTGAAAATAGTAGCAAAGTGATTGTAAAAAACTGTAAATGTCATGTCATTTTATTTGTTTAATGCATATGAGACGAAATGGTGTTATATTGTGATGTTATATGGGTTGGATTGTTCATTGCAGGGTGATTATGTAAAACCACATGGTGCGTTGTGTTCACTGCTGTTCGCTGACGCCATTTTGGTTGCACGTGCCTGTGAAATACAAAAAGAGAGAGAAGCACGTGAATGGACAGGTATTTGTCTAAATTGTCATTTATTATGATGATGGCACTTATGTATGTATTTTATTTGTTTCCTGTATTATGTACAATTGTTAATCATTATTGATACACAATATTGAATGCATATTCTGGTCTGTGATTAGGCCAGGTTTTTTCCTTTCGTATGAACATTCCTTGAGCTGGATTTTCCTAATTGATGGCGAGCCTCCCATTTCGACCTGATTGGATCACGAATCTAGAGGAAAGGACAATTTTCTATTTTAAATATTTTTCTTCAGACAAGTAAGAGGATACATTTCAGAAACTGTTTCCTTATTTTGTTTGTTTACTTTATTGAACTGAAACATTTCAGAAGCACAATTCTGATAATTTAAGACTGATCAATACTACAATTGATAAGAACTTTGAACCTGCATACTCATGTCAGTGTGTTATAATTTGTATCATCTTTGTACATTGATTGTGACTGTGATTTCTGTAAATGAGAAGTAATTTAGAGGGTGCACCCATAGTATATATAGTTAATTGTATTTTCATTGTTGTTTATTTGTTGTGTTTGAGTATTGAGAAACCTTTCTTTTTCTTTCCTCAAAGTAAAATAATTAATCAACTTACCTTCTGTCTCTGCTTGTTGCTGACTATCACTGCTACCTCCTCCTTCGTACCGTGCACCCTTCTGATCTTATTATTATTATGCCTGGTCCATAAGTAAGTGAGTTAATACCCGCTACATAAAGAAAGTGCAATTTTAAACACATTTAAATGATCTTTAGACTGATGTGACCTACCAAAGGATTTGTTAATTTAAAGTTCAAGCAGTTCTTTTTTAGTTGTCTGTTAAAATGTTAAAAAATAATAACTTTGAGTTTATTTTTTTCTAAGGGATGTAATTATTCAATATTGATACTTGTTTGATTCCAATTTAACAATATTAAAATGAGTTTTTTTTGTTTGGACATATACAACTCATAATTAATTTATTAAATGTACTTTTGCAAAACAAAAAATCTTATTCATAATTATTTGACTACCAAACTGTTTTATTGTCAGTGTAAGCATTGTGGTTTTTGTTTGTTTGCAATGCATTAAACTGAAATGAATACATATTTAATTAACTAGATTTGTTTTTCAGTATTTTGAGAAGTACATAACCATATTTCACATACAATAGAAGTAGTTAAAGTACATACTGTAGAAAGATGCATTGAAATCATTTCACTGCACTGAAATCACAGTTCAACTGATTGAATTTAATTTTATATATTTGAATTTATTTGGCAAACTTGTATTTGAAAAATTACATTTAATTAATAATTAAATGTACTGTTAATATATATTAACTTATTTTAAATTTCACATTAATTGCTTGACAGTAGATTGAACAGTGCACTTTAAGTATATTTTAAAAACACTAGAAGCAATTATGAAAGTAGATATAAAGTTGGGTTCCATTAAGAGTTCCAAAAAAATCACTCTTAATGGCAACTTATTACATTTTATTTCAACTTAATATATGATATATTTGAAATTAATTGCATTTAATGTGCATTCAGTGCACTGAAACCATTGCATTCAATTCACACTTCAGAGTATTGTTAACAGACATTAAAGTGCATTTTAAATCACATTAATTTCATGTCATTATATTGTGTAGTGCACTTTAAGAATATTGTAAAAACACTAGAAGCAATTATGAAAGTAGATATAAAGTTGTAATAAAGTACCAATTAAGTTGTTCCAAAAAAATCACTCTTAATGGCAACTTATTACATTTTATTTCAACTTAATATATGATATATTTGAAATTAATTGCATTTAATGTGCATTCAGTGCACTGAAACCATTGCATTCAATTCACACTTCAGAGTATTGTTAACAGACATTAAAGTGCATTTTAAATCACATTAATTTCATGTCATTATATTGTGTAGTGCACTTTAAGTATATTGTAAAAACACTAGAAGCAATAATGAAAGTAGATATAAAGTTGTAATAAAGTACCAATTAAGTTCTTCAAAAAAATCACTCTTAATGGCAACTTATTACATTTTATTTCCACTTAATATATGATATATTTGAAATTAATTAAGTTCTTCAAAAAAATCACTCTTAATGGCAACTTATTACATTTTATTTCCACTTAATATATGATATATTTGAAATTAATTACACTTAATGTGCATTCAGTGCGCCAAAAAGATTGCATTTAATTCACACTTAAGTGTATATACTTAAAGTGTATTATTTATGTAATAAGTACACTTTATAAAAGTACACTTAAGCACATTTATTTTTCACAAGGGTATTATAGAGCCAATTAGATATATTATTTCAGTTTCATTTTATTTAAGCAGGGACAATGCACAAAATTAACATTAACCTTGTATAAAAACAAGGAGAGATGCCTTGTGCCAGGTTGTAGCACAAGTGCTATTTTCCGCCTGTAGTCCCTTGGCAGGTCAATAACACAATAATCTAAAAAATTCCATATAAATAAAAAAACATTTAAATTTAAAATTTACATCACAATCACTCTTAATTTATAATGAATACTTTCATTTTCTCAATGTATCCCCCTTCCAAAAATGAATCCCACCCAAACACAAATATGCAATAAATCCTTACCTATCCCAATTTCAATCACACACACACATCACAAGTGTGTACAGTTTTGTTGTGACAGTAACCAAGCTTTTATCAAACCCGAGAAGATGAAAGGATTTGTACAAGTAATAAGGTGTGTGGGGAGAGTATTCCACTGAGTTGTAGCCACAAAAGAAAAAGATGATTTACCAAAAGAAGTTTTATGATTGGGAATATTGCACTCTCCTCTAGTGGCTGATCGAGTAGCTCTTTTGTTTTCTGAGTTGAGTGCAATACTTTTTTTTAGTGGAGGAGCGACACCATTATGAATTATTTTAAAAAGTAGACAAACATTTGAATACATTATTAAATTTTCAAAACTTAAGATATTGTATGTAGTCATTATTTTACAGTGGTGATATTGACGATTTTTTTTTATCATGGATCTTAAGGGCTGTTTTATAATAAAGTGGTCTCAATGCTGTCTTACTTGCTTGAGACCAACTTGTCATACAATACAAAAAGTGCGGAACAATCATTGCATTTAAATAAGTGGTTGATGCCTCAATAGTAAGAGAGTTTCTTATATGTCTGAAATTAAAAAGAGTAAATTTAAGTGTACTACTCAAATTTTTTACATGTTTTTTAAAAGTAAGAGTTAAGTCCAGGATAACACCCAGATATTTAAATTGGTCCACATTTTTAATTATATGCCCATTTGCTAAGACCTCAGGGCATTCTTTAAGTTTACATCTATTTTTAAAAAACATGGTTACAGTCTTTTCAATATTCAAAGTGAGACATGAGCTATGTAACCATTCCACAACCTTATGCATTACATTCGTTAATTTTAAAGCAACCTCTGTAGCATTCTTCCCATGAGTGTACAGCACGGTATCATCTGCATACATCACCAAATCAATATCATTACATACTAATGGAAGGTCATTTATATATATATACAAAAAAGCAGCGTCCCTAAAATCAACCCTTGCGGGACCCCCATAGTACATCTTTTTAATGGGGATAATGCATTGTTCATTCGGACACACTGATGTCGTCCACTCAAGTAAGATTTAAACCAATTTTGTGTATTTAATGAAAGATTATAATGTGCAAATTTGCTTAATAATATCTCATGGTTGACCGTATCAAAAGCCTTGCTTAGATCCAAAAAAACTGCACCCACCACTCCACCTTGATCTAAATTTGTTTTAATTTGTTCAAGGAAGTAGCAGCAGGCCATTTCAGTTGAATGTTTTTTTCTAAAACCAAATTGCATAGGATGCAATGAGGCCTTAGAGTCAAGGTGAGCAATTAATTGTTCTGCTACCTCTCTTTCAATAACCTTTGAAATGACTGGTAGAATGCTAATAGGCCGGTAATTGCAAACCTCTTGTTTGTCACCAGATTTATACACCGGGGTCACAATAGCAAGCTTTAAGATACTTGGAAAGATACTTTCATTAATAGATTTATTTAATAAATTAGTTAAAGGAGCGGCTAAAAATTCTTTATGAGTTTTTAAGAAAGCAGTATCAAGCCATAAATGTCCTTTGCCTTACTATTAGTGAATGTAGATAGTATTTTATTAACCTTTATATCATTTGTGGGTGTCATATTAAAACCCTCATTATCAATAACTACAGAGTAATTAAAAGTCTTGTCAGTAAAATTTTTACCCAGTGTTTCCACTGAGACTAAAAAATAATTGTTAAATTCTGTTGCAATTTCTAGGCTGTCACTTATAATATCATTATTTATTTTGAGCTGATACTTGGACTTGTCCTTGCCAGTTAATTTATCAATGGTCTTCCATAGTTGTTTACTATTCCCTTTTGCTTCTCTAATGATTTCAAGAAAAAAGGATGCTTTAGCCTTCCTAAGCTGCATTGTAACCTTATTTCTTAAACCTATATAGATTAGATGATCAGTAGGTAAACCCGATTTTAAAAAGCGTTTTAGAGAGGCATCTCTTTTTTTCATTAGTTGCCAGAGATGACTACTGAACCAAGGCAATCTATGTTTAGCTCTAGGTTTTCTAGGTATTATTTTTGTATATCTTGCTATTATGTCTTTAAGAGCTGACATTATTTCATTGCATGCTTGCTCACAGGATTTATTTTCAACCGTGTCCCTCCAATTTGTGTATTTTATATCATTCTCAATTTGTTTTAGCTCTCTCTTTGGAATAAATGATATAGTATGATTACCTTTGACTGTGTTTTGGTCCCTGGTTTTCTAGCAACTAATGTAAGATTATGGTCTGACAGGCCAGTAACAAGATTGTATGTTTTAGTTATCCTTTCTGGTACATTTGTAAAAACTAAATCTAATAATGTTTGGGAAGATTTAGTTATTCGTGTAGGTTTATTTATCATTTGTACCATGTTAAATGTCTTTGCAATGTCCTTAAGCTTTTTCCTTTGTGATTTATCAAGCCAGTTTAAATTAAAGTCACCCATAAGTATAACTTCTTTCCTTTTTATGTTGTTTAAGGATTTCAGATAAACTGCTAAAAAAAATTGTTTGTAGCATTAGGTGGACGATAAACTGCAAAGACAACAAATGACATTTCGGGGGACAACGTAATAGTAACCCCTACACCCTCTAAGGCAGGGGTGTCAAACTCAATTTCATCCCGGGCCACATCAGCATTACGGTTGCTCTCAAAGGGCCGGTTGTATTTGAAGGACTGTATGAATGTATTTACTCTTTTATTACTGTACATTGCATAATTTTCTCTGCATTTGCTTACTATTAGTTTTGTTAATAACTCAATTAATACCTAGCTTTGAACGTAGAAGCCCTGGCAAATAATGACAAAGTGTATAGAGTACAACTATTCTAAAGATTATTTTTTAAATAATTGTGATGACAAAAACACATGATCACACTCAAAATTTTCTGTTATCCTTCATTGTGCAGTTAGGAAACTGAGAGGCATTTTAAGATACTAATAAAGAGTTTTACAATCTCCACCATAATATGCATTTATTAGACACAGATACTCTTGTCATTTCTTGCCTTCTTTGCAAAAAAGCTGTGATTTTTTTACCTGGTTTTAAGTGTCTGATTGACTGACGTCTCATGAGTTCAGTGTTGTAGGCTACAGATCAATAGTTTCAATCGTTTATTAAAAGTATTCGGTTTAGATGAGTCATTAGTTCACGTACTTAGCGGGAATAGACGCGTTGTAAACTAATCCCAGCTGGACATCGCGAAACATTTCTGTAAACGAGACGGAAAACATTTTCTCGCTGGATGGGCGTGAGCGTGCGCGAGAGAGGGAGAGAAAGCACGAGCAGATACTGTCCGTTTCCATCTGCGGAGGTCGCATATGCAGCGTCATGGTTTATTTAAGTTAACTGACCATTACATTCGCAAGTCATACGCACATTACAACTATTTACTATAAACGAAGAATAATATTCAACTTTATAATTGTTAATATTCTGAAACAAGACAGTCTTGCTGCAGCCTTCGCATTAAGACACGGACACTCTAGTAGTGCGCGCGTGCGGGGCTCTGCTCGTTCTCTCTCATGCAATCATCAACATTATCACTATAATTACATTACAAAAAGACTTTGGCGGGACAAAAATTTGTTTTTGTGGCTGCTAAAAAAATCTATGTAGGAAATAACATGCAAAGAATAAAACTTATAATAACAATAAAATTATTTGCAGACTCGGGCCACATAATTAACATAATTTGTAAGCTCTCACGGGCCAGATGAAATGAGGGGGCGGGCCGGATTTGGCCTGCGGGCCTTGAGTTTGACACCCCTTCTCTAAGGTGTTTTCATTCAGATCTATTTGTTTACTTCGAATGCTTTCTTTAACATAAATTAAAACCCCACCGCTATATATGAAGCTATAATTGTGTGGGTGTGTTGGTATGGATGTCAGAGTGTGGTTTGTATGTGTGTACTGAATTTTATGTGTGTGTGTGTGTGTGTGTGTGTGTGTGTGTGTGTGTGTGTGTGTGTGTGTGTACCTGGTAATTATCACTTTGTGGGGACCAATTGTCCCCACAAGGTCACAAAAACACTGGTATTCCTATCTTTGTGGGGACAATTGGTCCCCACAACGTGATAATTACCAGGTACACACACACACACACACACACACACACACACACACACACACACACACACACACACACATGAAATTTTCAGTACATTTTGAGGTCCCCATGAGAAAACAAGCTTATAAATCAAACAGAATGATGTTTCTTGATAATGTGAAGTAGTAGAAGGGTTTCTGTGATGGTTGGGGTTAGGGAATGGGGTAGGTAAGGGGAATAGAATATACAGTTTGTATGGTATAAAATGCATTACAGCCATGGAATGTCCCCACAAAATATGGAAACCAGAATGTGTGTGTGTGTGTGTGTGTGTGTGTGTGTGTGTGTGTGTGTGTGTGTGTGTGTGTGTGTGTGTGTGTGTGTGTGTGTGTGTGTGTGTGTGTGTGTGTGTGTGTGTGTACAGTTCGAATAAAAAAAATATATTTTACTGGAAATCACAAGACTACAACCGCTGCAAAGGAGGTGTCGACAACCTGTACAAGGTATGTGTCATTATGCTTCAGTTACAAACACATTTATTCTTTCTGCATAATGCTTTTATTATTCAGTATTTTTTATCTATGTTGTATCTATGTTTATCAGTGTTGTTATCTATGTTTATCAGTGTTGTAGTTTTGTGAAAGAGGAGAAGAATATTTTGTTTATTTTTATTCTTACTGCATAGTTCCTTTATAATTTAGTATTTGTTGCATTTCTATACACAATATTATATTTTTGTGAATGATAAGAATATTTAGTTTATTTCTTCTTTTGCAGGTTGTTGGCATTGACATATCCAAGGCTGTAATAATCCAAGAAAAAAAATCTGCTTAGCATTTAATAAATTGAAAATAATTAAAAAATGTATTTTTTTCATAAAAAACAACAGTGGTATTGTGTAAACAAACCAGCATTTAAAGGGTTAAAATTCTGAAAATTAATGAATGTTTGGTCATTGTGATTAGAGCTGATGCTGGTTAAAAAATGGCATCAGTGAAAGTGGAAAAAAAATATAAATCTATACTATTTTTATGACACTTTTTGGACATGGACATTTTTGTCCCCTATGAACCTATGTGTAACTTTTTTAATTGATGCACAAGGGTTAAACTAATTCAATGAATGTTTAAATTCAATAAAGTTGATGCAGTCAAAGTTTAAATTTGATTAAACTAATTTGATCAACGTTCGAATTCTATGGAATAAATTTAGTCAGAGTTTAAAATTAATTAAACTAGATCATCAAAAGTTTAAATTTAATTAAACTAATTCGATCAAAGTTCAGATGCTATGGAGTGAATCCAGTCAGAGATTAAATTTAATTGAATTTTTATTTATATAGCGCTTTTCACAATTGGTGATTGTTTCAAAGTAGCTTTACATTAACAGGAGCAGTGGAAAGCACAGAAAATGACAGATAACACAACATAATACACAATAGCACAAGCAGCTAAATTTGCTGCGACTATGAATCAACATTATAAGCGTGCGTATTACTAATGTAACGTAAAGAAGAGGATGCTAAGTTAAGCCCAAGAAGGCTGCCTCCCCGGGTTGAAAAACCCCCTAGGAGAAAAAAAACCCAGACTTTTTAGCCGGGGAATTAAAAAAAAGTCCTAGGAGGGAAATACCCTTGTATATATACATAGAAACGGATAAGGAGATTAAGCGGAGGTTAATCGGGTTCTGCCGGTGGTCATTGGTCAGGCATCAGCTGGGCATCACGTTAAAGGTTAGCCAGTAGATCAGAGGTGTGCAGACTTTCACATTTACCAGAACTGGGTCTGTTTGTCTCATTGTCCTCGGGGTCGAGGACGAGACATGAAGAAAGAAAACAAAATCCTATTAGCATAGGGGCCATTCACATGTATACATATGTACACAAACATATACACACACACACATATATATATATATATATATATATATATATACACATTAGAGGTCTTCTCGGGTCCAAAGCAATGTACCCGACCCGAAATGACCTGAATCACTTCATACCCGAACCCGACGTGCATAAATAAAAATTTTTTAAAGAAAGACCCGACCCGAGACAAACCCGAGAAAATTAGACCCGAGTCCGACCCGAACTAGTGACATTTTTTTTTAACCCGACTGGAACTGAATATAAACGGCACTGACGTGTGTGAATTCTGCAGACCCACGCGCAGCAGTCAGACAGAAAGAAACTCCGGTGGCCTTGCAATCAATTTGGCGAGCTGCTCCATTCGTTTTACTTTGTTATCTGACGACGACACCAACGTAACCGCTAAAATGTACATTTATAATTGACTGACATGTTTGTCTCAACGAAAATGAACCTTCCGACAACCACACAATGCCGCAAGCGCTCTTGGCAAACAGATGAGAGGTTTGAAAAGGACATTGACGCACACAGGCGAGAGAGTTCGGGTCTTCTCGGGTCCGTTCAGAAAAAACACATTCATTTTTAAATTACCTTAGACCCGATGCCGCTATTATTGTACCCGACCCATGTCCGAGGCACATGTGAAACTTTTAGACCCGAACCCGATCGGGTCTCGGGTCGGACCTCGGGTTTTCGGATCTAAGTGGACCCGTGGAAGACCTCTAATACACATACATACACACACACACATATACATATATGTATTGAAGATACAATGTCACCCCCTGTGATAGGTTTAGGGAGAACGAGGAAAATGCACGGGCCTGCGCATGTTTTTGGAGATCGACGCACTGACTCCTTTAAAAGGACTAAAGTCCCGCCCCCAACCAGTGGCCTTAAACGCCACAAATCTATTCCCACCAAGCTTCATTAAAATCCGGTCGAGCAAGGGAGTAAAGAGGAGACGGGGACGAGACTGCGCTTGCCATCTCCCTGATGCCTGTCTGGGCTTCACAGTACTTGCTTACTCGACACCCTCCTCCTCAGAAACCTCAGGAGGAGGGCCGAGCAAGTGATAACATTATGCCATACATACTTTTCAATCACTCCTCTGCGCTTGGCAATTAATGGCCTGATTCGGGGTTTTATTGGTCTAGTTTTTAAGTTTTGGCCTTGTATTGTGGTTTGTATGTGCACAAAGTAGCGTTGGTAACACTTTACAATAATGGTGCACTAATAATCATGAATTCATGCTTAACTAATGCACAGATAATACTGAATTGATGTATTACTAATGATTGTCTGGGCTATTCATTGGCTGTTCATTGATGATTGCCTCATTGGCAACTAATGAAGAGTCTGTCTGATTGGTATATTAGTTTATATATGAATTGTTGTTAATTAGATGTGTAATTGTGGATTAATTCCATTATCACTTCTTTTATGAATTAATACTGTAGTGTTAATTTGTTAATTACCACAATTATCCAAAGCCTTATAATACAGGTAAACTAATATGCATTAATACATTATTAATTACAGCATTAGTAGTGTGTTAATTAATACAATTACTAAATAATGAGTTAATAATGATGTGCCTCAACAAGTAAAGTCACAACAATATTTGCAAACCATTAGCTAATGATTAATTAATAATTAATGACCATCACTAGATTTTATAAAAGCTATTTATTAAACACTGGTGGTTTCCAAAACATTTCCAAAAACAAATTTCCATAACACACTACATTTAAACACAACATTAAAACATAAAAAATAATATAAAATAAAATAATGCAAAAAGAAGACTGATCAAAATTAGACAACACGTTTAGATACCTCACAGTTATCTGTGTTAATCTGGCACCCGTGCTAATACATAACACAAATGTACATTTTTAAGTCCAACCGTTTCAGTCTGTCAGTCGTGAAAATTGGATGGTAACAAACTCTGATAGAAAAAAAAACATGCACAGACAAATCCATATTAAATCCTGCGGCGCGGGACGACACATCGATGTCCTAAGACACTAAACGATCGGTTTGTGTGAAACAAAACAGTATTTATATAATTTTTTACCTCTACACTGTAAAAAAAAAAACACAGAAAAAAACGAGCAAATGCATGGCAGCACAGGGTGCCAAACGTTTGCCATTAATGAAAATAACGGTAAAACCCCATGAACTGAAGTAACATGTTTACACAGCCACATGAAAAAAGAACATTGACCAAACAGTACTATAAAATAAAAAAAATGTAATCTGAAATAACATATTTTGTCTGTATAATCCATGCATAGACCATTAAATGTAATGGCATTATTTGACTGTAAGTTAACGTAACATGTTTAAACCCTTTTTAATAAAACATGTTTTGACTGTAAACGTAAAAGGATGGTGTAACAGTTGTTTAACATGATTTGAATGTAGATATAAATGACATGTTGACACCATCACTTCATAAAGCATATTTTGAATGTAAACTGAAATCATGTTTTAATTATTATTTAACAGAGTTTGACCGTTATTTGAAATAACAAGTGTTGACCGTTATTTGAAAAATGAACTGTGATGGACCATAATTTTGAAAGGCATGTGCAGCATTTTTATTTTGATTATGGCTTACAGATAATTTTATATGTAGTTCATGAAATGTATGTTATGTGTCACACTAAATGTCATTATAGAAAATAATTTGTATTTCCTCTCTTTATTTTTTTCTGTTACAATAGTTTCCATTGTAAATAACAACAATATTAAAAACTTTAAACAGTGTCACAGTACCATCATATGAACATTGCTTATATGCTTAAAATACAACATTGACAATTCAAAGTAATGTCATCATTGCATCTTCCACAAACTACACTTCGAACAGAACAATGGTCTCCAATTCAATTCAATGTTGATGCCTTTAAATAAAAAAAGAGAAAATGGTTATATATCATCCATCACATATCTATTTTAATTATGATGTCTGATCATGTTACTCTTTTTAGATGTTCTTACACTTCTTACATAAAAAAATTATTTTATTTTTTTACATAAAAAAAAATTTGGTCCATTAAATATGTAATGCACTTACAAATTTTATGATGGTCCACGATAACTTACTTCTTCAGAGAGTTAAGTGATGTGACCTCAGCCACTGACAAGGCCAATGGTGCACTGCAAAAAAGCAGAAACAATGTAAATACATTAACACTTGTTGATTACAATTTTATTTTCATTATTATATGCCAGCATATTTACCCAGTAGATTACCTCACAATGTCGCAGGAAATTTCACCTTTTGCTTTCTATGGTAGACATTTTTGTGTGCGTTTCTTTCTGCACTGTTTTGATCTTTCTTGATAAATCCCGCCTTCACGCACGCCATTGGTCAAACTGCTTCTCAATCATTGCCCTTGCCCAACAGCATCAGCCAAGACATAGCAGCAGCCTGTTATCTGCAGGTGGTACACAATGCTCCAAAACAGCGTAAAAATGCCTCGAGAAAAAATCCCTGTGTTTTTGTTTTGGTCGGGAAACTTACTCATTGACATGGTTAATAAGCTAAAACACGGAGCGGAGTTGGGTTCGCTGGAATATTTGCAGGCGTCAGTTTGTTTTCAAAATTCGTAAGTGACTTTGTTAAAGCTCACGTAACACACGCTGTTTCTGCATTTCTGATATCAATCTGGAGTACCTATAGAGTAGTATGACATCCTTTATATCTCTGAAGAGTCTTTAGTTTAATCAGATTTATAAAAGAAAGATTAGCTTTACCGAGTCTTTCCGATAACGTACGAAAAAATGAAGAAGGAGGAGTTATAACACGGGAGGAGCGAGTACGAGTCATGCAACACTATACAACACTTATAACGTATGATTCACTACATGTTCGTGTCATTTATATAATATACACGCGCCTATTTCCAACATAAGGCAGAAGTCTTACTTACCACGTGTAACTCGTCATGACCCGGTTCTGAAAATCCACCGCATCAAACACACACGCAAAACTCCGCTGCTAATCCGGATAATAAACTATATCCATTGTTTCCATAAGGCTGGATGTCTTCTCCTTACATCCAAAAACACACTTCTTGTTGTGCCATTGTTGACTTTTGAAATTAAACAAAGCTGAGTGGCGTGATAAGCTGTTAGCAAGCTCTAGCGTCTCCCGCTGACTGACGGCTGGGCGGGGTTTTCCGGGGGAAGTTTTCCGGCGGAAGCCCATATAAAGAAGTGATACGTATCGAAAACCCCTGAAACGTCAGTTAGAACCGTAATCGAAAAAAATTAGCCGAAACTTGTACGAACCCTGGCGAAGTGCATTCGGCACAGAAATACTCTGAAACACGCCCAACTGCATTTTTGACACTTTGCCTACGTTTAGCATGAGGAAACAACTCTATAACTGTGTTAATAAGTCAGAATGCTTGAAATACCATTAAACCCCCCCTTTAAGTAGCTTTGTGTGTTAGGTAACATATTCTGCTGTATGGATGCAATATATAACACAATGACAAATCAAAACAATCATGGACCTCGATGTCAAGTCGTGAATGGTAAGTGTTTAAAAAATCTGTTGACGTATTATCCAACCTAATTTAAAGGTTAACTGGAAACAGGTGAATACAATTACAATAGTTAATCATCACATACGTTTTTAAATCTTATTGTTTGATGCAAGTTGCATTAAAAAGTACTAAATAGGTTTCTGAATTGTGTTGTTGTTGTTTTAGAACGTTGCTTTCACAATCATTTAAGAAGACTCGTTTTCCTGGACAACGAATTTCATCTTATGAGGTGTGTTACCTTCCACCATATGGATGATTATGTATTTGTGCAAATTTTGTGATTGCTCTCTGAAGACAGTTAAGGGATATGTGTTAATCATCAAATCTTACACAGACATGAAGCAAATGTTCAATTTCCATGTTGCTTCCAAGAATGCAAATGTAGATTCTCAAAATACAATGCTCTCAAAGCTCATGTTTATCGGCATCACAAAAGACCACATACTCATTTTGATGAATCGATGGGCACGTTTGTTTGCAACAATACAGAGTGTCAACAAAAATTTACAGACATGACCAACGTCCTTTCTAATCTCAGGTCACATTTAGCCAAGGGAGAGGTGGTGTGTTGTCCTTTTGAAAAATGTGACAAAAATTTCCGTTTAAGATCAAGTTTCACTGCCCATGTATCACGAAAGCACAGGACTTCTACATTTGCACAATTACGGATTATGGATACTTTATTTGAGCAACCTTATTCAGCATTTTCTGATGTCACTGAGGATGAGGTTAATGAAAATAATTTCAAAGACTCACCGACTAAATGTAACACACATTCATTGTACATGAAAAATCTCTGCCTGTTTTATATGCAGCTGCAAGCCAAATACCTGGTGCCATCGTCAACCATTCAAATGATTGTGGAGGAAATCAGTGGTTTAAATTAGTGCTGCCGCGAATAGTCGACGTAGGCGACGTAATCGACGATGAAAATTTGTCGACGGCAATTTTTTTAGTCGAGGAGTCGCATATTTATTTTTTTCCGTCTCAAACGGCCCACTGTAATTCTGTCTCATGTCTCAAATGGCTCAATGTAATTCACCTCCACACCAGTCTGTGCGCTGTGTGCGCCCTGCTGGTTAATCTGCTACGCTATCATCTTTCTTCGCTCTCCCCCTGCCTTCACTGCTTTAATTTAAAAAAATTGGCGGTGGCAGGTGAGTCTATGGAATTATGAGTCGGAAAGCTTCCGAAGTATGAAAGTATTTTAAGCCAAGTTGTGATAAAAGAGTGGTATGTTACACCGTGCCAAACGTCGCTGGCTTATCACGGGAGCACAACGACAATGCACGAGCATCTCAAACGAAAACACTCGGGAGTTGTTGACAATACACCCACAGAGAATAGGACAACGTAAGTAACTGTTATATGATTATTAATGAAACGGCGAGCTAGTCAGTACTGTTTTATTAACTCTTTTGAGAAGTACAATGACTCTATCTTTGGATGTTAAAGGCTATCAGTGTTTGCTCGTGATTCCGCCACGGAATCAACACTGGACGCAACAAATAGATTTTTCATAATTCCCATTTACATTTTTATTTTACTATTTTAAACGGCTCAATTCATTGTTGCGAGTGTTCAGCGCGTCTCTCTCTCTCTCTCTCTCTCTCTCTCTCTCTATCACTCATGTTGCTTGCAGCGCCTCGACCGTGCGCGCCTCTCTCTTACGTGACAGTGAAAAGGTGGCAGTGTTTTTAATGTACTTTCTTTTTTGCGTAAACGTCAACATTCACAGATGTCTCTGACAAAGACGACTGATCGAGTTAACATGACTTGAAGAAAGATTAGCAGTAGTGTGAGTCTGTGTGCGAGCTTTCTCCCTCCCTATGATGCTGTATGCCGTGTTCTGTAGTCTATGTAACAACGACAGTGTATTCTCTTATATTTCTGAATTTGCACCGAATTGTCTGCGCTATATCACTCGCATTTAAAATCAAGAAATGGCTCAAAACCCAACAACAATTATGAGAAGAGCAACAGCAGTAAAGCTACAATGTAAATGTATGGTGATTTTTGCATATCTAAATCAGGATTTTAGCAGCAGTTAAAGGAACAGCTGGTTGGATAAAAAACGAGGTGATGGGTCATGTTTAGTCACTATTTTATAGGCTACAACAGAACAGATAATATGTAAAATAGCATTCAGTTGTGTTAAAATGCAATATAAGATCAAAGCAGTGATGGAGTACTCGAGTCCTGGACTCGGACTCGAGTCCGACTCGAGTCACTATTCTTTGGACTCGAGTCCGACTCGAGAATCCATTCTCTGGACTTGTGACTCGACTTGGACTCGCGGATTGATGACTCGTACTTGGACTCGGACTCGAGGATATATACAATCGGACTTGAGCATTCATCACTTTGTTTTTGACTAAATATGTTATAAAAAATGATATAAGGTGTTACACTTTTCCTGTTTCGTGCCCAAGACCGGTCGCGATCTCCCGTCACAGACACTGCTACCTCTTGCTCTCTTTGCTTGACAACACACTCACTGACGTCACTCACTTTTACGCTCGTGCAATGCATGATGCATGAGTCGCGGGCTAAATGTTCACATTTGTAAAATGCAGAAAGACGTGCCCCGGATCGTGAAGTTCGCCTACGCAAATTTTGCTTCTAATGCTGGAAAGAGCAGCGCTAAATGTTGTGTGTGTAGAAAAAGACTGGGACAACCTCAAACTTTAACAGACACCTGTCACGGATGCACCCAGAAAAGTAAGTAAAATGCTTTCCATTTCTGCTTTCCATTGCCTAACGTTAGCTTTTTTCAAAAAAAATATTACTGACTAATGCATATATAACAAACAGAAGAAGCTAGGGTTAATGTACTGTATGTCTGGTTCAGATTACAGCATTTTTTTGTCTGTTGATAACTTAAAAATCCAAGTTTTTTTAGTTACTGATCTGTAAGAATGATGCTTTATTAGTGCTGTTCATTGATTTTGATGTACATTTTTTGACATTTGGATATAAAGTGTTTCAATACTACAATATATGGTGTAAAAACGTCTGAGTGCTGCCCTCTTCAGGTTGAACGGTGGCTACTGCAGTTGAATTTTCCTATTGGATGTTGGGTCCAAAAAATGACTCGAAATAAATTGTTTTTTTAAAGAAAATCATTTCAGGATGTTTTCTTAATGGACTTCAATGCCAACTCAGTTTGTTCTTGTTTCCTCAAAAAACAAAATGCAGCATGATTCAACATTAAATTTGTAAATTTTCTACGCTAGTTCTCAATCACAAGTTTACAACAATGGAAGTACACACATGCTTTTGATGGCGTCTAGTTGCAAACTGTGTTGCAAAGTTAATTGTCAAATCATTAAATAAACTCCCTTTGCAATCGTGACAGTGGTGTTATTTTTGTTTAATGTAGAACCTCTTTAATACATTTTATCAGTTTTTGAAGGTCCCAGAGTGGAGACATGTAGGCACTCACAGACTCGAATACAGGACTCGAGACTCGACTCGGACTCGAACACTGGGGACTTGAGACTCGACTCGGACTCGAACTCTGGTAATGGTGACTCGACTTGGACTCGACTCGGACCCTTCTTTGGTGACTCGGACTTGGACTCGGACTCGAACACTGGGACTCGAGACTCGACTCGGACTCGACAGTTGGTGACTCGACTACAACACTGGATCAAAGAGTAGAAGTGAAACATTTCATATTTCTGTTAAGCATCTACTTTGCACTGGAAGTTTTTATTATTATTTATATTGTTTACATTGTAATTTTTTATTTGGTAACATTTAAGTTATTCATATTGTTTATGACACCGGTGGGTTCAAAATAAAATGGACACAATGAAATAACAAACACTTGAGTTTTTTTTAATTAGTCGTTTAGAATAGTCGACTATTCGAAAAATTAGTCGAAAAATTAGTCGTTAGAAAATTAGTCGTTAGTGGCAGCACTAGTTTAAATTATATCTGTCATCAATACACACAGAAGTTGTTCAGTGAAATACTCAAGTCAAAAACAGCCCTCTCACAATGTGATATTGAATCTGTGGTGCAGACTTTGCAAGGCCAAGATTTACATTCTGCTTGTAATTCATTACTTTCCACAGAATACCAAAGAAGACAGTATTATCAGAAAAAAATTTCGTACGTGCATCCACAAAGTATGTGTCTTGGTCGTGATGAGAACAGAAAACAACGTTATGCCCAGTATATTCCATTGAAGAACACTTTAAAAACCATGTTAAACGACCCAGTGGTGTGGGAGCAGTGTGCCAAACATCAGCATGTACACTCTTCTGTATTCTCTGACATCTGTGATGGCTCTGTATTCAAATCCAATGACTTGTTTAAGCAGCCAGAGATTACAATCCAACTTATCTTGTACCAGGATGCCTTTGAGATCGTGAATCCCCTTGGGTCAGCTAAAAAAAAAAACACAAAATGATTGGAGTGTATTTTACACTTGGCAACTTTGAGCCATTTTACAGATCATTGATAACATTCAGTTATCACTTTTGTGTTATGAGCGAGACTTTAACTATTTTGGTCAAACCAAGATTTTTTCTAAGTTGGTGGCAGATGTCAAAGAGCTTGAAGAGCATGGATTTGTGACATCTTCAGGAGACATAGTACGTGCAACAATTGTGGCTATTATCGGTGATAATTTGGGGTCCCACTGCATCGGAGGTTACTCACAGAACTTCAGTACTGCCAAGCATTGCTGTAGGTATTGCTTGGTATCTCGCAGTGAACTTCAGAATGTGTGTGTAGACTTTCCCAATCGCACAGTTGAGTCCTATAAGACAGCAGTGGAAACTCTAAGGATGACCGAAGAAAATGTTGTAAATGGGTTGAAGTTTGACTCCCTTTTCAACTCTCTCAAATATTTTCATGTTCTCAGCCTGGCCTTCCTCCATGCCTTGGCCACGACTTGTTTGAAGGCGTTGTAGCTATCGATCTTGCCATTTTCTTGGAATACTTTGTAAAAAGGAAGTGGTTTTCATATACACAGCTGAACAGGAGACTTTCACAATTCAAATATTTGGATTCTGATGCTGGTTCTGCCCCTTCTCAGGTATGTGAAAAAGGCAGAAAGTTAGGTGGTCAAGCAGCTGAGAACTGGTGTCTCCTCAGATTTCTTCCTGTCATAATTGGAGACACAGTAGAGTCACAAGATCCTGTATGGCAACTGACTGTTAAGTTGAAAGAACTGGTTGAGCTAGTGTGTGCTCCCAAGATTACCACTGCACAGATTGCATATCTCAATGTCTTAATACCAGAATATCTGGAAACCAGAAAGGAGCTGTTTCCTGGTCAAAATTTGAAACCAAAACACCATTACATACTTCACTATACGTCACTCATTTTGAGTCTTGGACCTTTAATTCGTTTATGGTCATTGAGATTTGAAAGCAAACATTCATACTTCAAAAGAAGTATGAGAAGAACACAGAACTTCAAAAATGTATGCAAGACATTGGCACACAACCATCAACTTCTTCAAGCATATCTTCACTCACGGTCATTTTTTTCACCAAAGCTTAAAAGTGTTGACTTGGCCACATACTCTCCTCATTTGTACAGTGATGCTGTGTGCAAAGCTGTTGAGAAGAGCTTGCTTAATGAACCAGACTTCGTTTCAACACGGGTAGAATACAAGGGTACCCTCTACAGAAAAGGAAACTTAATTTGCCTTAAATGTGAAGAAGAAATTTTATTTCACAATTTGGACAGATTGAGCTGATTTTCGTGAACGATGATGATGTGACTTTTCTTGTTACTCCTCGTCCCTCAATGTATTTGCATGATTATGGACTTTATGAGATTTTGCCTGCGACAAAGGAACTAATTTGTGTAAATGCTGAGGAATGTCTGGATTATTATCCCTTAAATGAGTACAGTTTTATGGGACTGAAGGTCATTACTCTGAAGCACAGCGTTGTTCATCTGTAAAAAGGATAAACTGTCCTTTCCCAACAGAAATGGATGCATTGTTGCATTTTATTGAGACTGTGTTCCCAAACCCTACTACTTCAAAGCTAGCCATAGAGGGTTTGAACAGCCTAGGTGTGGAGACCATAGATGACCTACAGTTTTTGAAAGATGATGATCTAGGTGGCTTTCTGAGACCAATTGAAGCAAGAAAACGAATAGCCCAAATCCCAAGTAAGTTTTCAAATCAATGGTTATTTTGACACATACACTAGTCAATATTTGAAGCGGATCAAAAAAGTTCATTAAGTTGTCCTAAAACAAGAACAGGTATTGGGTATTGGTTTTAAGACAATTATTATGAAAGGTTTGATCCACTTTAAATGTTGATTATTGTACATGCATACAATTAGATGAAACGGAAAAAACAACACCCCAGGTCTCTTTCATTCTGTACTTTGTTAGCTGTACTCTTTACTTGTATTACATGATGTCAATATTTTTCTTGTTTTTGCAGTATGGTTTTTAATTCAGTTTGTTGTTTATGACATGTAGATATTGCTTCCAATCTGCAAAACACTGCCAATGATTTGTGTGCTGCTGAATACACATCTGATGCATCAGGTTCACCTGCTCCTGGATGTTCAATTTCACCATCCAGCTCTTCAAGTGGAAGACGTGAGTAAAAAGCTTAAACAACATTAAACAATCCACAAACATTTTGAAAGCAAAACATGTAATTTGTCAATTCTTGGAATTCCTATACGGAGAATTTGCATTGTGAGCATGCCCAGCCTTTAGCATGCGCAGTTCACAGAGATGTGTGGGTGTGGTTGTGTGTAGAAATCTGCAGATATATTGTACACTAGTCAACATTTGAAGTGGATCAAACCTTTCATAATAATTGTCTTAAAACCAATACCCAATACCTGTTCTTGTTTTAGGACAACTTAATGAACTTTTTTGATCCGCTTCAAATATTGACTAGTGTATGTGTCACGACAGGGTAGGGAAGTAGGACGCATACGCAGAGTTCACAAAATAAATAACATTTAATGATAAAATAGGAAACCAAAAACACGAGGAGTAAAATGACGAACAGGTAGCAAACACAGGAACATCCAAAATGTGACACGGGAAACAGACAGGGTAGTAATGACAATGATCCGGCAAAGAGTGTGACACAAACACTGGTATAAATCCACAAAGACTAATGACACACAGGTGGAATGAATGATGATAATTAACAAGTGTCCAGGTGATGACAATATAGAACAGACACAAAACATGACACGGATCACCGTGACATAACCCTCCCTCTACGAATGGCTACCAGACACTCACATAAACACAAAACAAAACAAAGTCTGGTAGCGAGAGTCCAAGGGGGGGGGAGGGCTTGGGGACCCTGGCGAAGCCGGCAGCCGCCGGGATGAAACCAACAGGACGGTGGGCCGGACAGCGCCAGGAGAACCAGAGCGATCGCTCCGAGACCCGAGGCAGACGAATTACCCCCCTTCTGGGAATCGTCGACGATGAGGTGCCCCCCGGAAATCATCTCCCATCCCCTCGCGGAAATGGAAACCCTCACTCGGTAGCCACCCCGGGGAAAATGATCGGGCGTGGTCCGTTCCGGATCCCCCTACGAGCGGGACGGTGGTCCTCCGAGGGACCGTCGACGGCGACTCAACCGTTGGGGGACCGCCTGGGCCGATCCTCCTCCCGCAGGAGCGAGCGATCACTCACGGTGGTCCCCAAGAGACATCGGGGCCGATGGGGAATGAACCCCGATGTCACTACTCCCCCTCGACGAAACTCCTGGGGGAGCCGCCCTCCGTGAACCTGCTGCGTCCAGTTTGGCTGGATCATTCTGTCACGACAGGGTAGGGAAGTAGGACGCATACGCAGAGTTCACAAAATAAATAACATTTAATGATAAAATAGGAAACCAAAAACACGAGGAGTAAAATGACGAACAGGTAGCAAACACAGGAACATCCAAAATGTGACACGGGGAACAGACAGGGTAGTAATGACAATGATCCGGTCATGAGTGTGACACAAACACTGGTATAAATACACAAAGACTAATGACACACAGGTGGAATGAATGATGATAATTAACAAGTGTCCAGGTGATGACAATATAGAACAGACACAAAACATGACACGGATCACCGTGACAGTATGTGTCAAAATAACCATTGATTTGAAAACTTGCCAGCAGAGAGTGAATACGGTTGTGCGTTGTTCAAAGCAACTACAGGGCAGTGCAGCAAATCACCAGCAACATGTTAAATGTGCCATTTTATGCTAGTGATTTGTTGCACTGTGGTCCTGCGGTCCCTGTGAACAATGCACAACAGTGTCCCCTCCTCTCTGACAATAATACACTGTGGACATAAAACAAGTCTGTGCACCACTTGCATGTTCACACACGTGCATATTCTATAATGTGGCACATTAACAAACCCACAGTGTCCCATGCCATCTCTGTTTGTCCGTTATTAAACTTCAATAAATCTGCAGCTTGTCAATAGGCAATTTTGCAAAACATTAAAGCTGCATTAAAAGTTCATCCTATAACCTGTGGACATTGGTTTATCTTCTAGGTGACAGTAGCTGTGAAACTTCATTCTATGATCATGACTGGCATTATAGTTTTGATGTTCCATGGCAAAAAATGCCAGCAAGTTTTATGGAAAAGTTGCAAAATGGCGAAAGGCCAAGTTGCTCTGAGAGAAGACAGTTGGTCCGCGTTGTTTCTTCTGAGATCCTGGAAGTCAGCAAATGTCCAGCAAAAAAACATGTATCAGAAATAGCCCGACAGATGGTGATTACATACCCAAACTCTTTTAGAGATGAGATTAATTCCCAGGTTGTAGGAAGTGGATATGATTCTCTCCTCAAACAACTGGTGTGTAGAATTAACAATTGTAAAAGAGCAAAAGCTATTAGTACACCACTTTGTGGTACTCTAGAAGTATCAGCAAACATGTATAAATTCTGATCCACAAATGCCAGTTGGAGAAACATCTGAATTGCAGCAGGAAAAAAAAGAGAAGTTGCTAGTAATGTTTCAAAATAACGAAAGTGATGTAAAGACAATCTATGACTTAATGACTTCTACTTACACCTCTCAAAGAAACGACATCCAATCTGGAATAGAAACCAATGATTTACTTGATGCGTGGCCATATCTTTTTCAGCCAGCAGGAATGAAAGCACACTTTAAAGAGCTCACTGGCATTGACATAAACAACAGCTTTGAAGAATCTGCTTCCAGTAAGTTCAGAAGAATTTTGGAGTACTTTCAATTTCAGTGCACAGAAAGAGCAAGCAGAGCAGGGAGAATCCTCACAAAGTATAGAGCTGGATGGGATCATGTTTGTGGGGCAGTGATGTTGCTGCTAACCCATTTCAAAAATGACCAAGACCACTTTCTTGTGATGGTAGAAGATACCTGTGTTCCAAGTGATATATGCTCAGAAAAGCTTCCAGCAACACCATGTATAGTAGTGTGTGGTGGGTATTATTTTCTATGATCTTGCACCACAGTAATTGTTTCGGGTGACCAGGACCCACAATCTGTTAAATATTATGTCTTAACTGATTTTTGTGCTTGTTCAAAGGAGAGAACCCTCTGACAGCCAGTGTGTACATGGCAGCAGTAGACCAGATGATTGTAAATGACCATCTCTTGAGTTTTACAGAAGCCCTGTATCTGATGTTCTCTCTTTACTATATATTGAACATCAGTTACCCTGTGGAACTGGGAGCCACACTAGAATTCTTGCAAAGGTAATTCATTGGATGCATTCCTTTTGGTTAAGAAGGTTACAACAATTATTTAAGGTTATTGTTTGTGTTGTTTTGTTTTAAAGGTGCTTCTTTAGAATAAATTCTCATAAAGGTACCAAGGGCGAAAAGAGAGAGAAATAGAGAGCGTACTCTGTCAACCCCAGAGTATTGAATCTGACGTCAAAAATGGCTGCATTTGACTGGGGAGAGTAACGGGTATAGAAGCTTTATGTAACGTGTTCCCTGTGTCCCTGTTATCTGGTGTTTTGTTATACTTGTGTTTTGGATTTATATTATGTCTCTGTGTACCTGTGTTTAACCTGTGTTCATGTATACCCTTGTTCCCAGTTGTATCTCCCTGTGTTAATTAGTGTCTCCGCCCCCTTGTTTGTAACCATGGATATTCATTGTGATCATGCTTCTCCCCTTGTGTGTTGTCCTAGTTACTGATTGTTTCTGCTTTGTCATTGGTCTTAGTCATGCATATATACCCTGCTCGTTCATTCTGTGTTGGTGGTTTGTTAAATGATGTCGCTTGTCCCTAGTGTTCCCTGGTTTTTGTTTTTCATTGTTTTCACATATTATATGGAATAAACTGCACTTGGATCCGCATCTCGCCTCATCCTGTCTTACCTGGTTTCAGCCGTGACACTTTATTGTCTTGTATAGTAGTGGTAGACTTCATTTTCTGTGTTTATCATTCATTGATGATAAAGTGCACCAAATACATTTTTTATGATTAACTCCAATAAATGTGATGTAATTGTCTGAGAGTATTTGGTTAAGGCTTGTTGCTGTTTCTGCCCTTCTTTTGGTTTGTGTTTTAATTATAACTGTTTGTGTCCCCACAGATGTGGTCTTTCAGAAGATTGACATTTCTCTGAAGAACAGGACAGACAGACTTTTTGTACATCATTCAGTGCAGTGCTTTGTTCCTTAAATTATTTTTATAACCTTGTGATGTGATTGGGATTGTCAGAATACAGGCCCAGTGTTTTGTTTGTTTGTAAATTGAACAAATTTGTGTTCTAAAACATGCCTTATCCATTTTTACCCATGTGACATGTTCGGGATAATCAGAATCCAGGTCGACGACTTCTTTTTTTTTTATTGAACAAATTTGTGTTCTAAAACATGCCTTATCCATTTTTACCCATGTGACATGTTCGGGATAATCAGAATCCAGGTCGACGACTTCTTTTTTTTTATTGAACAAATTTGTGTTCTAAAACATGACATTTGCTGGAAGTGTTATTTCCATTCCATTTTGAAGGCTTGCTATATAATAAAAAGCTAAAGTTGTTAACAGCAATACTCTGGATCCCATCATTTATTGTATAACATTTTACAAAAGTGTTAGCTGTTTTTGGTGTATTTTGTAAATATGCAGTACAATTTCTGTTTCAAGTATTTTTCATTAGTTTTTAGCATTACATCTGTCACACAGTATGCCAAGATGTCACGGTACATTTTGTTTTAAAAATATTATGGCATGAAAACATGTAAGCCCGGATTTGCTAACTGTTTGTGGCAGTGCACACTTTCTTAATGTGTTTAAAAGAACTGTCAGGGTTTACAGAAGACATGATAGAAAGGCATGCACAGTGATTATTGCATCTCGACCTAATTGGATATGCATTTGTAGGACATTTCCTTTATGAAAGCACAGTATTAAGGTATTCAAATATAAGTGGCTTGCAGTAGTCTGTTTACTGCTTAGTCTCTTTAACGCCTCCAAAAAGCATCCTTTAACCCAGGGGTGTCAAAATCAAGGCCCGCGGGCCAAATCCGGCCCGCCCCCTCATTTCATCTGGCCCGTGAGAGCTTACAAATTATGTTAATTATGTGGCCCGAGTCTGCAAATAATTTTATTGTTATTATAAGTTTTATTCTTTGCATGTTATTTCCTACATAGATTTTTTTAGCAGCCACCAAAACAAATTTTTGTCCCGCCAAAGTCTTTTTGTAATGTAATTATAGTGATAATGTTGATGATTGCATGAGAGAGAACGAGCAGAGCCCCGCACGCGCGCACTACTAGAGTGTCCGTGTCTTAATGCGAAGGCTGCAACCTCCGGAGCTCGCATTTCCAGGCGGCATACGTCATCAAGACTGTCTTGTTTCAGAATATTAACAATTATAAAGTTGAATATTATTCTTCGTTTATAGTAAATAGTTGTAATGTGCGTATGACTTGCGAATGTAATGGTCAGTTAACTTAAATAAACCATGACGCTGCATATGCGACCTCCGCAGATGGAAACGGACAGTATCTGCTCGTGCTTTCTCTCCCTCTCTCGCGCACGCTCATGCGCATCCAGCGAGAAAATGTTTTCCGTCTCGTTTACAGAAATGTTTCGCGATGTCCAGCTGGGATTAGTTTACAACGCGTCTATTCCCGCTAAGTACGTGAACTAATGACTCATCTAAACCGAATACTTTTAATAAACGATTGAAACTATTGATCTGTAGCCTACAACACTGAACTCATGAGACGTCAGTCAATCAGACACTTAAAACCAGGTAAAAAAATCACAGCTTTTTTGCAAAGAAGGCAAGAAATGACAAGAGTATCTGTGTCTAATAAATGCATATTATGGTGGAGATTGTAAAACTCTTTATTAGTATCTTAAAATGCCTCTCAGTTTCCTAACTGCACAATGAAGGATAACAGAAAATTTTGAGTGTGCTCATGTGTTTTTGTCATCACAATTATTTAAAAAATAATCTGTAGAATAGTTGTACTCTAGACACTTTGTCATTATTTGCCAGGGCTTCTACGTTCAAAGCTAGGTATTAATTGAGTTATTAACAAAACTAATAGTAAGCAAATGCAGAGAAAATTATGCAATGTACAGTAATAAAAGAGTAGATACATTCATACAGTCCTTCAAATACAACCGGCCCTTTGAGAGCAACCGTAATGCTGATGTGGCCTGGGATGAAATTGAGTTTGACACCCCTGCTTTAACCCTTTTTTGTGCCTGACCTGACAGTGATGGTTGCTAATTACACTTTTTTTTTATTTGGTCTTTATGGAAGTGAGCTGCTGCAGATGTGTTCTTGCACAGTGTTAGTTTAGTTGTAGAAAACATTCAAATTTATCCTGAAGTCTATTTTACTCTGCCAAAAACAATATTAGCACATTTTAAGTTAGGATGCATGCTATTTACCATTAATGTGATTGTTCACATTATGAAAATCTGTCTTGTACTCTCAAGTTGTATAAATTAATTCGTTTTGCTAACCACAAAGAAATTTATTTTATAATAATAATATTCAACTTTGTAACCAAACTTGACTTCCATGGTATTTTTTTCGACTATGACTCTAATGTTTCCGGGTGTACTGTATACTGTAGAGGTGAAACTATCTACCAATATGGATAGCATCTAATTAGTATTTACACTTAGTGCAAATTTGATAGTTATATTTATTAAATGAAAATTATTTACACCTAATGTAAATAGCATATTATGTGAAAATGCTGATATTGTCACTTAGTAAAAATAATATATCTGTATTTTTCTTAGTGTAATTAGCATCTACCGCTGTTTGCACTTTGCGTAAACAGTTGCTCCCCATTAATAATTCATTAAAAATACGTCCATGAGTCCATGTCTGGTTATTTAGGATTTTGTTATTGTTATTTGTTATATTTGACTTAACAGGTGAATAGAAGGCAGTGGGGCCCCAGCACTGCTTAGTTACAAACATTTTTGTAGTGGAAAATGTTTCCTATTACTATTTTTCTGTATATGAAAATCATAAATCATAGCTTAACTTAACAATAAACAGATTTTTCGATGTGGTGTAACAAGTGGGTTGGACAGGAGTGTGTGTTTGGATGAGGATACCAATAAGTGAAAGTATAAAACGCATACTCGAAATGTGACCTCTTTAACCCATCCTAATGAGTCGTGAACACACGCGAGGTGTGGGGAGCAATTAGGATAAGGTACCTGCTCAAGGGCACCACAGTCGCAACACGCCGGTGTTGTGTCGAACTCAGTTCCCCCTATGTTTCCCTTTAGTGTAGTGCTTTTATAGCGTTTTCGTCACGTTACATTTAGAAAGATTAAAGATTTAAATTGGTTATACTAAAAAGGCATAATATCATGTATTTTATAATACAATTTATTAAATATTTCATAAATTTGACAGTTTTCTATTAGGGTATTTCTTTTAAAATATAGCCTGTCTTTTTCTCTTTTTTTCCTTAACTGGTTGTTTTAAAAATGTAATGTTTGCATACATAATTAAATAAATATATATACATATAATATGATTCATACTGTAAAAATAATTAACTTACCATTAAGAAGAATACAGATACATTACAGAAATGCACACATATACATCTCAGTAGCCATTAAAACTTTAAATATATAAATAATAAAACCTATAACGTGATAAAAACGCCATAAAAACACTACACTGAAGGGAAAAATAGGGGGAACATAGGGGGAACAGACTTCGACACAACACCGGCCACGAGACTCGAACCGGCAACTTTTGGGTTACAAGCCCGACTGCTGCTGACCGTCCGACGCATGCGCTTTTAACTTGTAAACGCAAGGGTGTATGGGTAATGTAGTCTCTGCTCTCGGTGGGACGAATTAGGAAGCGTACATTAAGGGCGCCCTGAAAAGCCGCAGCGCAGCAAAGGATTAAATTAAACCTCTGATTTTTAAACAGATGTGCAAATGAGCGTTCCGGTACGCTAAAAGCACGTTCTGGGCGCACGGAGAGGTGGTGGTACGCTCAAGAGCTATTTTTAGAAGTGGCGGTACTGAGTACCGGGGCGTTCCGGCCCACTTAAAGCACTGATGTACATAGAATATATAGCTATTTGTGATTAGTGAAAATCACAACTGTTGCTTTTTGCACTTTGTGCACATATAGTCACTGCCTAATTCAACTGGAAAAATGTAGGCTTTATTTGATGTTAGACTATGCATTTTTAGTAGAAAACACGGTTCTGATGAAAATGTGACATGACTGTAAAATTCTACTGGTTTTCTCTGTAAAACTAATTTTTTTAAACTCTGACCAAAAAATACACAGGAATTTTTTTTTAAGGACATTGCAGGATAACAATAGCCAACAATTACTGTTATTTAAAGGAAAGTGACATTTTTTTGCAGGAACAAATTTAAATAGTTAAAAAACAGGGAAAATGTACATTAAATGTCAAAGTTAGCATTTTTATGGAATTTCACAGTTCTAATCAAAATGTCATAATACTGTTAAATTCTACAGTTTTTTCTGTATAAATACATTTATTTTTTACAGTGTATACTTTAGATGACAGAAAAAATATTTACTGAATATTCATGTATAATAATAATGAAGAAAAATTGGGAAAATTATGTGTCCATGCCTGATGTTCTCATCCTCCGCAACACTTTTTGAGAACAGTTTAAGCACACATACAGAATTTTAATAAAGTTTGATTTTGAGTGACCAAGCACATGGACCAGTTACTTCAAGATGGCTACCAGGCAAGATCATTTTTTTACAGTTAATTTGAAATATTGTCTTGTCAGAATGCTTACACGACATTTTGATTATCATTACCGCAACAGATGCTTATTAAATGTTAATTTAATTAATAGAAGCATAATACTTTGATTTTAAATGCATGTGCAGAATCTCCAAATTATGTTCTTTCAGGTCTGTCGTGTCATTTTGAAAATATGTCAGTGTTGATATTTTCTGACTGTTGCGGTAATGAGATTTTTTAGGACTAATTTTTTAAATTATGTTACAAAAAGTGTTAAATGATAAGTAAAAGTTTTTAAATGAATGTTCCCAATTTACTCCAGACTTTGTTTTTCAATGTCTGGTGGGAAAAAAAGTAAATTTAAGCAATTTTTACATTTTCATGCTTGACATTTTTAAAACCAAGTTTTCGTGAGAATCACCCATATATTAATCTCAACCTCATTGGGGCCTGAAACTTAGGTAACCTCGAGAAAAAAAGAGATGGAGCTAGTGATGATGAACAGATAGAAAAATACAGTAAAGGGTGCATATAGGGCCCCGACACACATGGTTTTGCCTTGGGCCCCCAAATCACTAAATCCGCCCCTGATCTAATGTTTAATGGTGGGTTGCGAAACAACTTTATAGGTGCATACTGCCACCTACTGTATCGGGAGCCCCGTATAGTTTATAAGCGCCCTCATGCCGTGCACCCAGTACAGTAGGGGGCGGTATGCACCTATGAAGTTGTTTCGCAACCCGCCATTAAACATTAGATGAATAAGACGATGAAGTGAATGCACATGTTGCTCTGGATTGTGTAAAAAATGGATGGAGGTAAAAAAAATTATATAAATACTGTTTTGTTTTTCACACAAACCGATCGTTTCGTGTCTTAGGACATCGATGTGTCGTCCCGAGCCACAGGATTTAATTTGGATTTGTCTGTGCATGTTTTTTTGTCTATCAGAGTTTGTTACCATTCACTTGTACGACTGACAGACTTAAACGATTGGAATTAAACATTTACATTTGTGTTATGTATTAGCACGGGTGCCAGATCAACACGGATAACTGCGAGGCATCCGAACGTGTTGTCTAATTTTGATCAGTCTTCTTTTTGTATTATTTCATTTTATATTATTTTTTAGGTTTTAATGTTGTGTTTAAATTTAGTGTGTTATGAAAATGTGTTTTTGGCAATGTTTTTGGAAACAGTGTTTAATAAATAGCTTTTATACACTCCAGTGATGGTCACCAACTATAAATAAATCATTAGCTAATTGTTTGCAAATATATCATAATGTTCTGACTTTACTTGTTGAGGCACATCATTATTAACTTATTATTTAGTAATAGTAGTAATTACAACACTACTAATGCTGTAATTAATAATGTATTAATGCATATTAGTTTACCTGTATTATAAGCCTTTGGCTCATTGTGGTAATTAACAAATTAAATAACACTCTTAGTTCATAAAAGAAGTGATGATGGAATTAATCCACAATTACATATTGAATTAATAACAATTAATATATGATCCAATACATTAATCAGACAGACTCCTCACCAGCTGCCAACGAGGCAACCATTAATGAACAGCCTAGATAATCACTAGTAATACATTAATTCAGTATTATCTGTGCATTAGTTAAGCATGAATTCATGATTATTAGTGCACCCTTACTGTAAAGTGTTATTGTAGCGTTCTATTCTTTTTCCTTATATGTAGCCTTTTCTATTTTATACGTGACATTTGTTTTTGAAAGTTTATGCCCAACTCATGGTTTGCTGCACATATGTAAACGAGTAAGGATAGGTTAAACATTTCTTAAGAATATTAATAAAATTTTCCAACTTTTGAAGTGTTGATGAAAATGAGGATTTAGTTTAGTTATTTATTAGGTTGTACAAACTAGCTATTGTGAGGTGAGTACCATTACTAAAACAAATTATGTGAATGCCCTGTTAAAGAGAAAAGTTTTCAGTCTAGATTTAAAGGTATCTACTGTGTCTGAATCTCGGACAATGGTTGGTAAATCATTCCAGAGCTTAGGGGCTAAGTAGGAAAAGGATCTTCCACCTTTAGACACTTTTGATATTTTAGGGATAATTAAGAGACCAGAATTTTGAGACCGCAGTGCACGTGATGGATTGTATTCTGATAATTTCTGATGATTCTGATGATTTAAGGCTTTGTAGGTGATTAGTGATATTTTAAATTGTATGCGATATTTAACTGGTAGCCAGTGTAAAGATGCCAGAATTGGACTTATGTGGTCATACTTCTTAGATCGAGTAAGCACTCTTGCAGAAGCGTTTTGAACTAGCTGAAGCTTGATTACCTGATTTGCATGGCATCCTCCGAGTAACGAGTTACAATAGTCTATTCTAGAGGTCATAAAAGCGTGGATAAGCTTCTCTGCATCTGATGCAGACAGCATATGGCATATTTTTGAGATATTTCTAAGATGGAAGAATGCTGTGGGGCAGACATTGGAGATATGGCTATCGAAGGATAAATTGCTGTCGAACATCACACCTAAGTTCTTAACCATGGAGGTTGGCACCACAGTGCAGCCATCTATGGGCAACTTGTAATCTGTCATATTATGTTTGTAGCAATTCGGTTCGATAATAAGTATCTCTGTCTTATTGGAGTTTAGCATGAGAAAGTTATGTGCCATCCAGTCACTAACATCGCTAATGCAGTCTGTTAGCTTAGAAAACGTGTGTATTTTGCTGGGATGTGAGGAGATGTAAAGCTGGGTATAGCAGTGAAAACTTATGTCATGTTTCCTAATAATGTCTCCTAAAGGTAACATATATAACGAGAACAGGATAGGACCTAAAACTGATCCCTGCGGTACACCGTATTTAACCAGGGAGTGATATGACTCTTCCTCATTTACATAAACAAAGTGATAGCGATTGGTTAGATATGACCTAAACCAGGCTAAAGCCTGACCACTGATACCAACATAGTTTTCTAGTCTATTGAGTAAGATTGTGTGATCTATTGTGTCAAAGGCTGCCCTAAGGTCTAGTAATATAAGGATTGAGATTTCACCAAGATTGGATGTTAATAGGAGGTCATCTGTAACTCTAAGCAGCGCTGTCTCTGTGCTATGGTGGGGCCTGAATCCTGATTGGAACTTTTCATATGTACTATATGCTGACTATATGTTCATATGCTGTTCATATGTTGACTAAAGTTTCACGTCACGTCACGCTGAACACGTCACGTTGAACAGATCGTGCATCGGAGCTCCGTCGAGTTCTTCATCTAAAATCCTTTTTTTACTATCTTGTTCCTATTTATATAATATAACGAATTAGTTTTACCTAGGAATACTTTACCGTGACGATTATTGAGCAGTACTACCACGTGAAACTATTTATCACTAATAAACACCCAGTGTTAGCATATAGCCCGCTAGCATCAACAAACGCTGCCGACGGAAGCTAGCATTTTCCGATCTAATGGCGGATTCATCTGATATATGCTTTTCTGACCTGTCCTCGCCTGAGCGGGAAGCTGTGGAGGAGTTGATCGGTTTGAGCAGATCCAACGCGAGCTACAGCGCCCACTTCACCCTGTCTCCGGACGTCCACAAGCGACCGAGGCGTGCAACAAACAAGCACTCCACGCGATGCAGCTTCACGGACCATGAACGAGTGAACGGAGATGCCATTGCCCAACATGAAAGCGATCGGGAAGCTGTGGAGGAGCCGCTGCCCGGCCTTCGCAGATTCAGCATGCCCCACATCACCCTGGACCCAGATGTTCGCAGGTGACTGAGGCGTGCCACAACCGAACACCCCACGCGATGCAGCTCCGCGGAGCGCGCTCTGGTAAACGAAGACGCCATCGCCCAGCATGAAAGCGGTAAGACTCCGCTTGTTATTGTAATTGTTATATGTACTACTTGCCACATGTATAGTTTAGCTTCTGCTGTTAGCATAGAGGGGTTTACATGCACTAAGTGTATTGAAGTATTAAGATTAACTGAGAAGGTTGCTGAACTAGAATCGCGCATCCGAACGCTAGTTGAGGATAGCAAAACCGCTAATGTTACTGTTGTAAATACTATATCGAGCGAAAAGACTAATGGCTCGGTTCCGACATCAGATGCTAATGTAAACATTACAAATACTGTATCAAGCGCGCATAGTGTTTATCAAAATACACATGGCTCGGTTCCGACATCAGAGTCAAGTCGGCGGTCTAACTGGGTGACTGTCAGGCGGCATAGTCATATACGGCCTCCATCTAAGACCCATAACGTTACGGTAATTTCTAACAGATCCGATCCCCTAAGGAGTACATCAGCTGAAACACCTGTTGAAAGTGCCCTGGTCATTGGAGATTCTATACTCAGGAACACTAACATTGAGGCACCAAACACCCTAGTCGACTGTATACCGGGAGCCAGAACGTCTGTGTCATGAATATGACTTCCACTCCTCTTCCAAATCACCACCAGAGGGAGCCATCACCTCAGTATTAAAGACTTGTCATGAACTCCATTTCCCATAAGCCCACATCCTTAGACACTGATTCATGCTCCACCTGATTGTCATTACACACACCATAAAAGTCCCAGCATTCTCATCATTCTTTGCGAAGTCTTGATTTGTCTCTACAGTCACTACTGAGCGTTTGTATATCTCTTTGTCTACCTGTGTTTGACCTGGATTTGTATTTACCTTTGGCTGTTTTCCGCCTGCCCCGATCTACTGCCAGTCTTATCACTCTGAGTTTGCCTAGCCCGTATTGGATTGTTTATTGGTGTTTGAACATTGCCTGTCTGACTACGATTGTGTTAATAAACTCTGCACATGGATCCTCATTCTATGAGTGCTTCTTTACAGAAGACTTCGCCACACAGCAATCCAGCAGCCATTACACAATTATCAACGGAACTGTCAGCCCAAGCTCAACAGCTTACCGTTCATCAGCAACAACTAACTCATCTCACTAAACTCACAGAGGATTTAGTAGATGCCCTGCGTGGATTACAGCTTTCACCTTCCACAGCTGCAGCGGGTGCCGCTCTACCCACAAGCCCGGTAACACCACACACACCTGCAAGTAACCTTTGACTCGCATTTCCGGACAAGTTCGATGGAGATCCCACAAAATGCAAGGGTTTTCTCATGCAGTGCTCACTCTTCGTAACACAACAACCTTCATTATATCCCAATGATGCCAGCCGTATTGCGTTTGTTTGCACTTTACTTACCGGAAGAGCTCTCGATTGGGCCACCGCCGTCTGGAGAGATGATGGTTCTGCATTTCCTTAATTCAATGAATTCCTACAGAAATTTCGAGAGGTTTTTCAACATTCGGCTGGAGGTGAGAGTCCTGAGGAACAACTACTTTCCCTTTCACAAGGCAACAAACCTGCCGCCGAGTATGCATTGGCATTCCGCACTCTCGCGGCACAGACAGGATGGGAGGAGGCACCTCTTAGATTTATTTATCGTAAGGGATTAAATCGAGAGTTACAAACTGAGTTGGCTTGCCGTGACGAGGGCAGAGGATTGTCAGATTTCATGGATTTGTCCATTCAGCTCGATAATCTCATGCGCTCCAGACGAGCAACGAACCATCCATCATTCAGTCATCCAAATGAATATGCCGAACCCATGCAACTAGGTTTTACTCACCTCACTCCGGAGGAGAGGGATCGTAGAATACGCAACCAGCTGTGCCTGTACTGTGGTAAACCCGGTCACATACGATCTACCTGTCCAACGAGGCCTCCTTCTAAACCCACCATGGTGAGTTCAAATATCCATACCTCTTCCTCTCATACTAGCATTAAAGTACCCATCACGATTTTAGTTCATGGTAAGAAGATTTCAACTATGGCATTAATTGATTCAGGAGCTCCTGGTAACTTCATATCACTAGAGTTCGCACAACAGCATAAGCTCACGTTAATTCCCTGTACCTCTTATTTAGCAGTGGAGGCGATAGATGGACGACCTCTAGGAGAAGGAAAGATTAATTTTTCTACTGATGAACTTCATATGCAAACTGAAACTCTACACCAGGAGAGGATTAGTTTTTATCTCATCCCATCACACCATCATTCAGTTATCCTGGGTCTTCCTTGGCTACAGAAACATAACCCAACCATTTCCTGGCGAGACAATCAGATTATTCAGTGGGATGAATTCTGTCACACCCAGTGTTTATCAGTCTGCAACCCCTTACAACCACCATATCACAGAAAGATTGTGTTGTTCCTGGTCTTCCCACAGTGTATTCTGATTTAACAGAGGCCTTTAGTAAAGTAAAAGCATCCCAGTTACCACCTCACTGTTCCAGTGACTGCCATATCGAATTATTACCAGACACTACACTACCCAAGGGACGCATCTTTCCCCTCTCTCAGCCAGAATCTGAGGCCATGAAGACATACATTCAGGAGGAACTCGCTAAGGGCTTCATTCGTCAGTCTGTCTCTCCTGCTTCATCTGGATTTTATTTTTTTAAGAAGAAGGATGGTGGGTTGCGGCCATGTATCGATTACCGGGCTCTCAACGAGGTGACTGTCAAATTCAGGTATCCTCTACCCCTCGTACCCACTGCCCTAGAACAACTCAGAAAATCGAAATACTTTACCAAATTGGACCTCCGCAGCGCCTACAATCTGATTCGCATTAAAGAGGGGGATGAATGGAAGACAGCTTTCTCTACAAGTACTGGTCACTATGAATATTTGGTGATGCCCTTTGGCCTAGCGAACAGTCCGTCCATCTTCCAGTCTTTCATTAATGATGTTTTCAGGGATATGTTGGACCGCTACGTCATGATCTACATTGACGACATCTTAATCCACTCTGAAACACTGGATGAACACATTCAACACGTACGTTCTGTACTCGCACGATTAATTCAGTTCCAATTATATGCCAAGGCTGAGAAATGTGAGTTTCACAAAATGTCCACCACTTACTTGGGGTACATAATCAGTCCAGAAGGAGTAGCGATGGATGAGACCAAGGTCAAAGCAGTACTGGAGTGGCCACAACCCAAGACAGTTAAACAGTTACAACGCTTCTTGGGATTTGCAAACTTTTATCGTCATTTCATCAAGAACTTCAGCTCCATTGCAGCCCCTCTAACAACCATGACAAAACGCACCGCAGCTCGCCTCATCTGGTCACCTAATGCCTTGACTGCTTTTCAACAATTAAAGGAGAAATTCACTTCTGCTCCTATTCTTCATCATCCTGACCCATCCATACCATTCATTCTAGAGGTAGATGCATCAAGCACTGGAGTAGGAGCCGTTCTGTCCCAGAGGCAGGGACCAGCAGAGAAGATGTTCCCATGCGCTTTCTTTTCTCGCAAATTATCATCGGCCGAACGCAACTATGATGTGGGTGACCGTGAGTTGTTAGCCATGAAGACAGCATTCGAGGAGTGGCGTCACTGGCTAGAGGGATCCCAACACCCGTTTACTGTCCTCACTGACCATAAAAATCTAGAATACCTCCGCTCTGCCAAGAGAATGAACTCCCGACAGGCAAGATGGGCTATGTTCTTTACTCGATTCAATTTTACTGTTACTTACAGGCCAGGATCCAGGAACACTAAGGCGGATGCTCTTTCCCGTTTGGACGAGGAGACAAATTATCCTAGAGGTAATGAACACATCATCCCAGAAACCCTAATCCTTGCTCCTGTACAGTGGGACATAATGACAGAGATAGAACAGGCCAACGCTCAGACCCCTCAACCCATAGAATGCCCCCGAAACAAAACCTTTGTAGCAAAGAATTTACGTAAGAAACTACTCGACCAGATCCACACATCTCCCAGTTCAGGTCACCCAGGCATTGCAGGCACACTCAACTTGTTACAGAACAAATTCTGGTGGTCCAATATGTCAATCGACACTACCAACTATGTGAATAACTGCACTATATGCAATACCACTAAATCTTCCCATCAACGCCCAGCAGGACTTCTTCAATCACTCCCCATCCCACAACGACCATGGTCTCACATTGCAATAGACTTTGTTACAGATCTTCCCAAATCCAGCGGCTGTACAGTTATTCTCACTGTGGTGGATAGATTTTCCAAGGGATGTCACCTCATCCCCATGCCCAAACTCCCTACTGCATTTGAAACTGCCGAAGCACTATGCAACTTTGTGTTTAGATTCTATGGTTTACCTGAGGACATCGTTTCTGATAGAGGGTCACAATTCACTTCCAAAGTATGGTCTGCTTTTTTCAAACAGCTCAATGTCAACATCAGTCTCACCTCCGGCTATCATCCACAATCCAATGGTCAAACAGAAAGACTCAATCAGGAACTCACTCGTTTTCTCCGTTCATACTGCCACCAGAATCAGGCGGACTGGAGCAGATATCTCATGTGGGCTGAGTATGCACAAAACTCTCTAATCAAAGCATCCACGGGACTTACCCCATTCAAGTGTATATTGGGTTTTCAACCACCCTTTTTTCCCTGGGTTGGTGAACCCACCAATCTACCAGCAGTCAACGACTGGCTTCTAAGAAGCAAAGCGGTCTGGGAACTGGCTCACCATCATCTACAACGTGCCATCAGAACACAGAAGGCACAAGCCGATCTTCACCGCAGACCCAGCCCCGAATACCAACCAGGACAGTGGGTGTGGTTATCTACCCGCGATCTGCGTCTCAGATTGCCTTGCAAGAAACTTACTCCAAGGTATGTGGGTCCATTCAAGATTTCAAAAAAAATTACTCCTGTGTCATATCGTTTAGATTTGCCTCCCTCTTACCGCATTTCATCTACGTTTCATGTTTCACTGCTCAAACCTGCTGGTGATCCGAGAGGGGAGGAGAGGGAGACAGCCAGAGTCCAGATCCCACCACCCCTGTGGATTGGCGGTGAAGAGGCTTATCTTGTCCATGATCTCCTCGATTCCAGACGCCGGGGAAACAATCTACAATACCTGGTCGATTGGGAAGGCTAAGACCCGGAGGAGCGCTCATGGGTTCAGGCGAAAGACATCCTCGACCCTTCACTTCGCACAGAATTCCACAAAGCTCATCCAGAGAAGCCAGCTCCCCGACCTCGTGGAAGACCCCGGCATCAAGAACTTCCTCGCGTCAGGAGCCGCTCACGGGGGGGGGGGATCTGTCATGAATATGACTTCCACTCCTCTTCCAAATCACCACCAGAGGGAGCCATCACCTCAGTATTAAAGACTTGTCATGAACTCCATTTCCCATAAGCCCACATCCTTAGACACTGATTCATGCTCCACCTGATTGTCATTACACACACCATAAAAGTCCCAGCATTCTCATCATTCTTTGCGAAGTCTTGATTTGTCTCTACAGTCACTACTGAGCGTTTGTATATCTCTTTGTCTACCTGTGTTTGACCTGGATTTGTATTTACCTTTGCCTGTTTTCCGCCTGCCCCGATCTACTGCCAGTCTTATCACTCTGAGTTTGCCTAGCCCGTATTGGATTGTTTATTGGTGTTTGAACATTGCCTGTCTGACTACGATTGTGTTAATAAACTCTGCACATGGATCCTCATTCTATGAGTGCTTCTTTACAGTCTGACATTAGATCCAAACTTAAAGTGCTGGCTAATGCTAAGCGGAAGTTTTCTAAGATTGTTATTCACGCCGGCACAAATGACACCAGACTCCGACAGTAGGAAATCACCAAAGATACTATTAAGGAGATGTGTGAAATTGCAAAAACAATGTCAGACAATGTAATATGCTCTGGTCCCCTCCCCGCCTACCGGGGAGATGAAACACATAGTAGATTAGTGTCTCTCAATGGCTGGATGTCAAAATGGTGCCCTCAGCATAATGAAGGGTTTATAGACAAATGGAAGCATTTCTGTGGGAGACCATTCCTCCTAACCCGAGATGGCCTTCATCCGACATCAGAAGGGAGTGCTATACTTACCAGAAATCTGATTAATAGTCTTAATTCTGATATAGTCTGACTATCCAGGGCCCAGGTCAGGAAACAGACGGATCAGCTTAATTGTCCGTCTGTTAGCTGGCATGATATGTCAAGATCACATATATCCCAGCACTTCGAGACGATCTTACCAGAATATCAACACATTTCAACTGTATCTGTTCCCCGAACAAGCAAATACAGAGCACTGCTTGCCACATCACGTACAAATTTGATTAACATAAAATTAGAAAACAATACATTACCAGATGAACCTCGAATGTTAAAATTCGGCCTTCTTAACATTAGATCGCTTACCAATAAAGAACCTATTGTTAATGAAATAATTAATGACCAAAACTTAGATGCACTCTGTTTAACAGAAACCTGGCTTAAAGCAGATGACTACATTAGTTTAAACGAATCCACCCCACAAGACTATTATTATAAACACGAACCTCGATTAAAGGGGAGAGGGGGCGGTGTAGCTACAATATACAACAACATTTTTAAAGTTAACCAAAAATCTGAACTAAAATTTAATTCATTTGAACTAATGTTATTAAATATGGAAATAACTGATCATAACAACAAACAGCTTTCTTTTGTCTTAGCTACAATCTATAGACCTCCGTGCCACCATGCAGATTTCCTTAAAGAAATAGCAAATTTCCTGTCTGAGCTTGTAGTCATGTCACCTGGTGACTATGATGGGGCGGAACCGAAAGTGGCGGAGAAAGGTTCCGCCTGAAGATGGTTTCCGCCCGGGCCCGATTTTTAACCGCACATTTTACTTCCTGGTCTCCCTGGCAACACAGATCACGGGCAGATGAGCCACAGGTGTTACAGATTTAGCTGGCAACTCGTGATTGGAGGAGAGAAGAGAGACAAGACCTATAAAAGGTCTAAGGAAAGCACAAACGAGGAGAGTTGTTTCGGGCACGAGCTCCTTTTATTGCCTAGGGCAGACTAAAGCACATGCCCCGTCCTTGGAAGAGCCGGAGGGCACCGCTGATCCACGGAGCGCTTATAGCGAGAGGAAAGAGTGCGGCAGCCAAGAGAGGCAAAAAGGACGGGGCTGTGAGTTAAAGGAGCACTGCACCACAAGAACGCTTTTGTGTGCTTAGTGTGTGAGTTGAGGTGCGGAGCTGTGCTCGTCCGATACGCATTGGAGGCTGGTTATACTTTCTCTCTCTCTCTGTTGTAGTTCGCAGTGGATGCTGGAGTAAGAGAAAAACCCTGTGGGTAGAAGAAACATCGGTATACGTGACACATTTAGAGAAACCAAGGAAGAAGGAAATGTAACAGTTTTGCAAAACATTAACCAAGAGGACCGCTGTGAGTATTAGCCTCTGGATTAAAATGAAGTGTAACAACTAACCTGTGCATTTACCGAATACCTCCAGGAAGAGGAGGGCGGCCCTACCCCTGATCCAGCGCGGTAGTTGAGCCGCAGGAATATTTGGACTCAGCAGCCACAGCAGCAGAATTAAACATCCCGGCCGTATTGTCATCGCCCCCATCCGACCTCAGCGAAGTGGAGGACGTCGGGCGTCTCTTGTGTACACCTGTAGTGTGGTGGGTGAGTCCATGTAATTTGAAAACCTTTCACGTTGAAGTGGTGCTGTGTATTTGCTGTGGGTTGCTGTGCAAGTGCTGTGTGTCTTGTCAGACGTACCCAATCATCCATTTTACTGAGGAAGAGACGGAGAGGCTGACGGTCGCAAGGAACATCATCTATTATACGCTGTGCGCGGTTTGAGTGAGAAGTGACGGTGTGGGCCTCTGGAAGCCGCCCCCGTCTGTATGTCGACAGGTTTCGGAGTGTGGCGGTGAAGACTTGGAAGCTGGCGGTGTGTGTGTGAGTACAACTACGGGCCTTTGCATTGCTACTTTACCGTGTGTTTTCCCTTGTTGCAGAGTGAGAGGCGAAGGAGTTCCGCCGCCCCGTGGTCTCTACAAAAGGGCGCCCCTGTCCGGTATTCGATCGCCCTACGGGCATTGAGGATAGGGCAGCGCTCGGGAGAGGGTTTTGCCCCCGGCTTCTTCTGGGGAAATCATCGCCCGTTTGACCTTCTGTGTAGGCCAGCTGTTGTAAGCCCGCCCCCGTTACATTGTCGATCAGAACGCCGTACAGCGAGCTAAGGAAAAGCTGCACTTACTAGGAGCTGTATACAGCGGAGAGGTGAGAAGCATTCAAGTTTGAATTAACCGTGTTGTTGCGTCCAAGCTGCCTGTGGAGAAAGAGGGAACGAGAGTGAACGTCAGGAGAACGAACTGTGGACAGTCATACGTACCCAGAGCTGTAAACAGCGGAGAGGTGAGAAGCATCCAAGTCTGGATTAAACGCGTCTTTGTGTCCCAGCTGCTGCCTGCGGAGGAAAAGAGAACAAGAGTGAATGTCAGGAGAGCGAACTGTGGAAAACTACACTTACCAAGAGCTGTGAGCGGCAGATAGGTGAGAACTATCCAAGTCCAACGTAAACGTGTCTTTGTGCCCCAGTCGCTGCCGGTGGAAAGAGGAAGGAAGGAGAGTGAGCTACTACAAAGAGCTGTACGGGCCTGAGCAGTGAAGTCTCTGAATAGCGCAACACAGGTACACGGGTGAAGAGAGAGTTAAACCCCTAAAAATCACACTATTTTATCTTTGCCTCCAGGAAAGAAGAGGAGGGCGCCACGGATAGCGGAGTTGGGCAGGAGCCTGTGTTCCCGTCTCTCCCCCCCTATACCTTTGGTCACCAGTCCCCCTGGAACCCCGGTTGCCCTCTTCCCCTTCTTGCCACCTCTCTGTGTCGTGGTCTGCCTGGAAGGCAGAGAGAGAAAGCTTAGTTTTAATTGCCCCTTCCCCATTTCCCAAGTTATTTTAAATATTTAAATAAAGTTTGTTTTAATACTTACCTGTTCTCGTGTTGTCTGGTCATTGGGTTGGCTTTGGGGACCTCCTCGAGGTGGAAGTTGAGAAGGGGCGTGGCTTTAGCCATTAACAGCCAGCCCCTAGCCGTGACAGTCACTGTAGATAAAGCTCTTATCGTTGGTGATTTTAATATTCATGTGGATAACTCAAAAGATGCATTAGGACGTGCGTTTATGGATGTTCTAAATTCTCTCGGTATTAAACAAAACGTGTCAGGGCCCACGCATACTCGTAAGCACACATTAGACTTAATTCTGTCACTCGGACTCAATATTAATGACATAGAAATATCACCTCAGAGTGATGCAGTTTCTGACCATTACCTTGTGTCATACACTGTACTTCTAGATAGGATCACTCAATCCACAACTTGCTACCGACTAGCCAGAACAATAATTTCCACCACTAAAGATAGCTTTATTAGCACTCTTCCAGACCTGTCCCAAATGAAACATGTAGCAGATAACTGTGACGATCTAGATACTGTAATAGAAAACCTGAACAATGTCTGTTCTAACACACTGGATGCCGTTGCTCCCATTCGAAAAAAGAAAATCAAAGAAAAACCGCCAGCTCCATGGTATGACCATCACACCGCAGCTCTTAAAAAGGCAGCTAGAAAAATGGAAAGAAATTATAGAAGCACAAAGTTAGAGGTATGGCGTGCAGCATGGAAAGAGAGTGTTAAACACTACAGACAGGCTATAAAAACGGCCAGATCTACCTATCTCAGTACGCTTATTAAAGAAAATCATAACAACCCTTGTTTCCTCTTTAGCACAGTTGCAAAACTGACAAAAAACAAAGAACAAACAGAAACCAATAGTAAACTTCAACACAATAGTAACGATTTCATGAACTTCTTTTCTAACAAAATTATGGCTATTAGGGAAAACATCGTAACTACCCAAGCAGCCATCACTCTACCCATTAGTTCACTAAACACTAGATTACCATATGAACATCTTGATTCATTTAAACCTACTACAATAGATGAGCTCTCTAAACTAGTCACATCATCCAAATCATCGTCCTGTATATTAGACCCCGTTCCCACAAAACTACTTAAAGAGGTATTCCTTGTAGTGTCAACCCCGGTACTACATATCTTTAACTCATCGCTAGAAATAGGATACGTTCCAACAGCTTTCAAGCTAGCAGTTATTAAACCACTGATTAAAAAACCACAGCTTGATCAGGGAGAGCTTAATAACTTTAGACCAATCTCAAATCTCCCTTTTCTTTCGAAAATATTAGAAAAGGTAGTGGCAAGCCAGTTACCACATTCTTGACAAATAATAGTACGTATGAAAAGTTCCAATCAGGATTCAGGCCCCACCAAAGCACAGAGACAGCGCTGCTTAGAGTTACAAATGACCTCCTGTTAACATCTGATCATGGTGAAATCTCAATCCTTATATTACTAGACCTTAGCGCAGCCTTTGACACAATAGATCACACAATCTTACTCAATAAACTAGAAAACTATGTTGGTATCAGTGGTCAGGCGTTAGCCTGGTTTAGGTCGTATCTAACCAATCGCTATCACTTTGTTTATGTAAATGAGGAAGAGTCATATGACTCCCTGGTTAAATATGGTGTACCGCAGGGATCAGTTTTAGGTCCTTTCCTGTTCTCGTTATATATGTTACCCCTAGGAGACATTATCAGGAAACATAACATAAGTTTTCACTGCTATGCGGATGATACCCAGCTTTACATCTCCTCATATCCCAGCGAAACCCACACGTTTTCTAAGCTAACAGACTGCATTAGCGATGTTAGTGACTGAATGGCACATTACTTTCTTAAGCTCAACTCCAATAAGACAGAGATGCTTATTATTTAACACTCTGGGGTCGGCTGCGGCGCGGGCGCCGCCAACTCTTTATTTTTCAATCACTCCGTAAAGAGACTTAGATAACGCTGCTGATTTTGGACATACAGATATGATTTATACATCATTTAAAACGTTAAAGTGTCTAGTTTTTTTTCTGTCCACTCCCAATAAAAACAGAATGTTGTGCTTTTCGCAAAATTAAGAAAATAAACATGATGCGCGTTTTGTTCTCTCTCCCTCAGTGAAGCCATTTCAGAAACGCGTCAGAAAATTAACTGTAACTTCACGAATACATGTCTTATAAACAAAAGATAAATGTCTACATAATGCTTGGAATGTCAGCTTTTAAATGATGTAAGTGAGATCGAAAACATATATTGTCATTCGGTGTAAACTGTATGAGAAGTAGGAGAGGGACCGTCTTTCTAATGTTACCTGATTATCTGTAATGAGAAGAGATCGCCACGCCCCCGCGCCATTGAAGTGAATGAGCAGAGACATCCATATGCATAACTTGTGCCTCCTGCAGTCAATGGATACGCAACCCAGTCCACAACCCAGTCTCTCCATTCCTTGTTGTTTCATCCGATTGCACCAAAACATGACATCTAAATCCTTATTTACTTGCGTATGTGTGTCAGTATCTCCAGACGCGAGTGTTTTCATTGTTTTTCCGTCAAACATTTCACGCGAGGGGAACACACATAAACAAACACACGAGTCAGGAAACTCGACGCGGTTTTTGGTATTCTTATAAAATACGCGATTGAAAACAGTACAATCCTTATTTACTTGCGTATGTGTGTCACTATCTCCAGACGCGAGTGTTTTCTTTGTCTTCCGTCAAACAGTTCACGCGATGGGAAACGCATGCACAAACACGCGAGTCAGGAAATCGACGCGGTTTTTGGTATTCTTATAAAATACGCGACTGCAAACAGTACAATCCTTATTTAGTTGCGTCTAAGCATATATCTCCGCACAGCACGTTTATTAAACACAGGATCACTCGCATGTGCACACATAAGTTAAGAGGCTTGTTCGACTTAATGCGGCGCCACAAGAACCGGCACCCGAATGACGTCAGAGTTTCGCGAGAGCGATTTAAAAGCAAACTCTTCGATATGATTTCGCGGATCACTCTCGCGGTAGTTTGACGTCACCCGTCTGTCGATCTTTGCAGCGCCGCATGAAGTCGAACAAGCCGGCTGCTTTCATGAGCAACACGTAAGGTAATGGCGGCGGCTGTAAACAAACATTGAGCAAGTTTATCGTGCAAGTTTATCATGCTTGTCTCTTGTTGTGTTTCTACTATAATGATATAATGATTACAAAAACACAACTAAGAGTCCAAACAACGATAGGCAGTTGTTCTTTTGAGCTTTTTGCTGCACAGTGCACACAAACCCTGTGTTCACTTTGATTAGGCTACTATGGTTTTTAAAAGGTAACTTATAGCCTACATGTGAAATTAATGTGTTATATATATATATATATAGTGTGTATTTACATTTAAATTGAAAAGTAAACCATCATGGTTTTACTACAGAGAAAGTTACATTCCTGTTGAACATCCCCACAAGGCTCATGTGGCTCATTATGCAACCCTTTTGTCTCTCAGCTGTCAATCACTGATTATTCAGGAGCATTCCCGCCTCCACGCATACAGCCTTTCCCAAGCAAAAGTGTCTTAGAAATTGTAACTCAATATCTTGCTTTATGTGAACGAGTAGGCCGAATGATTTTCACATCATTTTGAAGAAAAAACTCTAGACTACTAGATCCTGTTTTGAAAAGTCTTGGGAAAACATGTTTAGAATTAGTTTTGTGGACTTATATCAGTGACTTAAAATTTTTGCTTTTTCAAAAACCACGCATAAACATTTTTCTCTCAAAAATACAAACATGTACATACATGTTGATTATATGATATTGTAGCCCAGTTTGTGCTGTACGCAGTGTTATGACACTTTTGCCATTAATATGTTTTTAAGCAACTGAAAAAAGCACAAATGTCAGTGCATGTCAAAACTTCCCCAGGGCCCTAAAAACCCCTTAGACCCCAGAGGGTTAACCGAATCGCTACAAACATAATATGTCAGATTACAAGTTGCACATAGATGGGTGCACTGTGGTGCCATCTCCCTCGGTTAGGAACTTAGGTGTGATGTTCGACAGCAACTTATCCTTCGATAGTCATATCGGCAACGTCTGCCGCACAGCATTCTTCCATCTTAGAAATATCTCAAAAATACGCCATATACTGTCTACATCTGACGCAGAGAAGCTTATCCATGCTTTTATGACCTCTAGAATAGACTATTGTAACTCGCTACTTGGGGGATGCCATGCAAATCAGGTAAACAAGCTGCAGCTAGTTCAAAACGTTTCTGCAAGAGTGCTTACTCGATCTAAGAAGTATGACCACATAAGTCCAATTCTGGCATCTTTACACTGGCTACCAGTTCATTATCGCATACAATTTAAAATATCACTTATCACCTACAAAGCCTTAAATGGCCTAGCACCCTCATATCTTAGAGAATTACTATCAGAATACAATCCATCACGTGCACTGCGTTCGCAAAATTCTGGTCTCTTAGTTATCCCTAAAATATCAAAAGTGTCTAAAGGTGGAAGATCCTTTTCCTACTTAGCCCCTAAGCTCTGGAATGATTTACCAACCGTTGTCTGAGAATCAGACACAATAGATACCTTTAAATCTAGACTTAAAACTTTTCTCTTTAACAAGGCATTCACATAATTGTTTTAGTAATGGTACTCATCTCACAATAGATAGCTTGTACAAACCTAAACTAAATCCTCATTTTCGTCAACACTTCAAAGCATGGTAAATGCTATTAATATTTTTAAGAAAAATGTTTAATCTCTTCTTACTCGTTTACATATGTGCAGCAAACCATGAGCCGTGAATAAACTTTAAAAAACAAATGTCACGTATAAAATAGAAAAGGCTACATATAAGGAAAAGAAACGCTACTCTGTGCACATACAAACCACAATACAAGGCCAAAACTTCAAAACTAGACCAATAAAACCCAGAATCGGGCCATTAATTGCCAAGCGCAGAGGAGTGATTGAAAGTTATGTATGGCATTATGTTATCACTTGCTCGGCCCTTCTCCTGAGGTTTCTGAGTCGAGTAGAGGAGTACTGTGAAGCCCAGACAGGCATGAGGAAGATGGCTGGCGCAGTCACGTCCCCGTCTCCCCTTTACTCCCTTGCTCGTCCGGATTTCAATAAAGCTCGGTGGGTATAGATTTGTGGTGTTAAGCCCACTAGTCGGGGGCGGGACTTCAGTCCTTAAAAGGGTGTCACTGCATCCATTTCCAATAACATTCGCCGTCCCGTGCATTTTTCTCGTTCTCCCTAAACCAAACTGTGCAGAGTCTGTCACTGGGATGACGTTGTATCTTCAATACGTATATGTACATGTGTGTGTATGTGTGTATATATATATATATATATATATATATATATATATATATATATATATATATATATATAATGTTTGTGTATACAGTATTGTTCAAAATAATAGCAGTACAATGTGACTAACCAGAATAATCAAGGTTTTTAGTATATTTTTTTATTGCTACGTGGCAAACAAGTTACCAGTAGGTTCAGTAGATTCTCAGAAAACAAATGAGACCCAGCATTCATGATATGCACGCTCTTAAGGCTGTGCCATTGGGCAATTAGTTGAATTAGTTGAAAGGGGTGTGTTCAAAAAAATAGCAGTGTGGCATTCAATCACTGAGGTCATCAATTTTGTGAAGAAACAGGTGTGAATCAGGTGGCCCCTATTTAAGGATGAAGCCAACACTTGTTGAACATGCATTTGAACGCTGAGGAAAATGAGTCGTTCAAGACATTGTTCAGAAGAACAGCGTACTTTGATTAAAAAGTTGATTGGAGAGGGGAAAACCTATAAAGAGGTGCAAAAAATGATAGGCTGTTCAGCTAAAATGATCTCCAACGCCTTAAAATGGAGAGCAAAACCAGAGAGACATGGAAGAAAACGGAAGACAACCATCAAAATGGATAGAAGAATAACCAGAATGGCAAAGGCTCAGCCAATGATCACCTCCAGGATGATCAAAGACAGTCTGGAGTTACCTGTAAGTACTGTGACAGTTAGAAGACGTCTGTGTGAAGCTAATCAATTTTCAAGAATCCTCCGCAAAGTCCCTCTGTTAAAAAAAGGCATGTGCAGAAGAGGTTACAATTTGCCAAAGAACACATCAACTGGCCTAAAGAGAAATGGAGGAACATTTTGTGGACTGATGAGAGTAAAATTGTTCTTTTTGGGTCCAAGGGCCACAGGCAGTTTGTGAGACAACCCCCAAACTCTGAATTCAAGCCACAGTACACAGTGAAGACAGTGAAGCATGGAGGTGCAAGCATCATGATATGGGCATGTTTCTCCTACTATGGTGTTGGGCCTATTTATCGCATACCAGGGATCATGGATCAGTTTGCACATGTTAAAATACTTGAAGAGGTCATGTTGCCCTATGCTGAAGAGGACATGCCCTTGAAATGGTTGTTTCAACAAGACAATGACCCAAAACACACTAGTAAACGGGCAAAGTCTTGGTTCCAAACCAACAAAATTAATGTTATGGAGTGGCCAGCCCAATCTCCAGACCTTAATCCAATTGAGAACCTGTGGGGTGATATCAAAAATGCTGTTTCTGAAGCAAAACCAAGAAATGTTAATGAATTGTGGAATGTTGTTAAAGAATCATGGAGTGGAATAACAGCTGAGAGGTGCCACAAGTTGGTTGACTCCATGCCACACAGATGTCAAGCAGTTTTAAAAAACTGTGGTCATACAACTAAATATTAGGTTAGTGATTCACAGGATTGCTAAATCCCAGAAATTTTTTTTTGTACAAAATAGTTTTGAGTTTGTACAGTCAAAGGTAGACACTGCTGTTTTTTTGAACACACCCCTTTCAACTAGTTGCCCAGTTGCACAGCCTTGGGAGCGTGCGTTTCATGGGTGCTGGGTCTTGTTTGTTTTCTGGGAGTCTGCTGAGCCTACTGGTGGCTTGTTTGCCACGTAGCAATAAAAAATATACTAAAAACCTTGATTATTCTGGTTAGTCACATTGTACTGCTATTATTTTGAACAATACTGTATGTACATGTGCATACATATGAATGGCCCCTACGCTAATTGGGTTTTGTTTTTCTTTCTTCATGTCTCGTCCTTGTCTCCGAGGACAATGAGACAAACAGACCCAGTTCCAGTAAATGTGAAAGTCGGCACACCTCTGACCCACCGGCAGACCTTCAACGTGATGCCCAGCTAATGCATGACCAACGACCACCGGCAGAACCCGCTTAACCTCCGCCTAATCTCCTTAATCGTTTCAATGTATATATAAATATATCTCCCAAGGGTTTTTCCCTCCTATGACTTTTTTTACTTCCCCGGCTGAGCCTGGGTTTTTTTTCTCCTAGGGGGTTTTTCAACCCGGGGAGGCAACCTTCTTGGGCTTAACTTAGCACCCTCTTCTTTACGTTACATTAGCAATACGCACGCTTATAATGTTGATTCATAGCCGCAGCAAATTTAGCTGCTTGTGCTATCATGTATTATGTTGTGCTATCTGTTGTTTTTCTGTGCTTTCCACTGCTTCTATTAATGTAAAGCTGCTTTGAAACAATCACCAATTGTGAAAAGCGCTATATAAATAAAAAAATTGAAAAAAAAAATTGAAATTATTATTTGTCAAGAATGTGCGTAACTGGCTTGCTACTACTTTTTCTAATATTTTACAAAGAAATGGGAGATTAGAGATTGGTCTAAAAGTTATTAAGCTGTCCCTGATCAAAGTGTGTTTTTTTAATCAGCGATAACTGCTAGTTTGAAAGCTGTTGGAACATATCCTATTTCTAGCGACGAGTTAAAGATATTGAGTATTGGGGCTGACACTACAGGGAATACCTCGTAATTTTGTGGGAACGGGGTCTAATATACAGGACAATGATTTGGAAGATGTGACTAGTTTAGAGAGCTCATCTATTGTAGTAGGTTTAAATGAATCAAGATGTTCGTATGGTAATCTAGTGTTAAATTAATTAATGGATAGAGTGGTGACTGCTTGGGTAGCTACAATGTTTTCCCTAATAGCCGTAATTTTGTTAGAAAAGAAGTTCATGAAATCGTTACTATTGTGTTGAAGTTTACTATTGGTTTTTGTTTGTTCTTTGTTTCTAGTCAGTTTCACAACTGTGCTAAAGAGGAAACGAGGGTTATTATGATTCTCATTTATAAGCTTGCTGAGATAGGTAGATCTGGCGGTTTTAATAGCCTGTCTGTAATGTTTAACACTCTCTTTCCATGCTGCACGCCATACCTCTAACTTTGTGCTTCTATAATTTCTTTCCATTTTTCTAGCTGCCTTTTTAAGGGCTGCGGTGTGATGGTTATACCATGGAGCTGGCAGTTTTTCTTTGATTCTCTTTTTTCGAATGGGAGCAACGGCATCCAATGTGTTAGAAAAGACATTGTTCAGGTTTTCTATTACAATATCTAGATCGTCACAGTTATCTGCTACATGTTTCATTTGGGACAGGTCTGGAAGAGTGCTAATAAAGCTATCTTTAGTGGTGGAAATTATTGTTCTGGCTAGTCGGTAGCATGTTGTGGGTCGAGTGATCCTATCTAGAAGTACAGTGTATGACACAAGGTAATGGTCAGAAACTGTATCACCCTGAGGTGATATTTCGATGTCATTAATATTGAGTCAGAGTGACAGAATTAAGTCTAATGTGTGTTTGCGAGTATGTGTGGGCCCTGACACGTTTTGTTTAATACAGAGAGAATTTAGAACATCCATAAACGCACGTCCTTATGCATCTTTTGGGTTATCCACATGGATATTAAAATCACCAACGATAAGAGCTTTATCTACAGTGAATACAAGCTCAGACAGGAAATCTGCTTTTTCTTTAAGGAAGTCTGCATGGTGGCCCGGAGGTCTATAGATTGTAGCTAAGGCAAAAGAAAGCTGTTTGTTGTTACGATCAGTTATTTCCATATTTAACAACATTAGTTCAAATGATTTAAATTTTAATTCAATTCTATTGGTTTACTTTAAAAGTTTTGTTGTATATTGTAGCTACACCACCCCCTCTCCCCTTTAATCGAGGTTCGTGTTTATAATAATAGTCTTGTGGGGTGGATTAATTTAAACTAATGTAGTCGTCTGCTTTAAGCCAGGTTTCTGTTAAACAGAGTGCATCTTAGTTTTGGTCATTAATAATATCATTGACAATAGGTTCTTTATTGGTAAGCGATCTAATGTTAAGAAGGCCGAATTTTAACATTTGAGGTTCATCTGTTAATGTATTGTTTTCTAATTTTATGTTAATCAGATTTGCAAGCGGTGCTCTGTATTTGTTTGTTTGGGGAACAGATACAGTTGAAATGTGTTGATATTCTGGTAAGATCGACTCGAAGTGCTGGGATATAAGTGATCTTGACATATCGCGGCAGCTAACAGACGGATGGATAAGCCGATCCGTCTGTTTCTTGACCTGGGCCCTGGGTAGTCAGACTATATCAGAATTAAGACTATTGATCAGATTTCTAGTGAGTATAGCACTTCCTTCCGATGACGGATGAAGGCCATCTCGGGTTAGGAGGAATGGTCTCCCCCAGAAATGCTTCCAATTGTCTATAAACCCTACATTATGCTGAGGGCACCACTTTGACATCCAGCCATTGAGAGACACGGCAGAAGCTAAACTATACATGTGGCAAGTAGTACATGTTACAATAACAAACGGAGTCTTACTGTTTCATGCTGGGCGATGGCGTCTTCGTTTGCCCGAATGCGGTCTGCGGAGCTGCATCGCGTGGGGTGCTCGCTTGTTGCACACCTTGGACGTCTGCGAACTTCTGGGGCCAGGGTGATGTGAGGCCAGTGTTGGGAACGTTACTTTAAAAAAGTAATTAGTTATAGTTACTAATTACTTCTCACAAATAGTAACTGAGTTAGTAACTGCGTTACATTATTATAAAAGTAATTAATTACCAGGAAAAGTAATTATTGCGTTACTTAAAAAATTCTAATATTTCAAATAACTTTTTGCCCCTTACAAAATTAAATATGTTAAATGACTAAAATGGATACTAAAGAGAAATCACTAATTTTGTGGCAGCATGTGACGATGTTAGGTGCTTTATTAGATCAGAATTACTTGCCACAGACGTGAAGAGACTTTTTCATCCTGGGTATAAGTTGCACATTACACAAACATTCTTGCCTTTCACCTCAACAATGGAAAAGTAGTGCTTTATACTTCGTGTTTGCGACTGCTACCTTTGAGCTTGTTGTACTTGCCATCGCCCTGTCGCCGGTGTTTTTGGAGTGATTGATGCGCGATGATGACCGGGCTGCATGTCAATGCTTTGAGATGGGGCACACCAGCAGCAGCGCTGCTCGTTGAGAAGAGAAAATGACGCATATTTTCATGTCAGTCTACAAAAGTCTCCAACCACGTCAGAAAAGATAGCTAGATTTGTCCTATAAAGTCGCTAAAGTGATAGAAAGTTGCTAAATCTAGCGACAAAGTGACAAAGTTGCTCAGACTTTTTTACAGTGCTCGCTCCTCGGACTGGACTGCGCGTGTGGGCGGGCCTGTGTGTGAACTCTGCCTATGGTTGGCTAACGATGGAAATTAAGCCAATCATGATCAGCTATGTGGTTCTCCCACCCCCTCTAACACAAACACACCAATCAGCATCAGTTATGTTTCTCCCAACACACACACAAGAGAAAAACAGTGTTTGGCTGAGAGAGTGAGCATACGCGGGTGAAAATCACTTCAGTGAAATCAATTTTAGTAACGCGCAGCATTTTAAAGTCAGTAACGATCAGTGTTGGGTGTAACGCGTTACAAAGTATTAATAATATTACTTTTTTCAGTAACTAGTAGTGTAAGGCATTACTCGTCTGAAAATTGTAATATTATTACAGTTTTCCCGAGCTAGTTACTTGCGTTACATTTGCCAGTAGCACCTTCATCACACAAGGCACACAACACAGAGAACAAAAGGGAAGGGGAGGAGGGCGTGAATGGAACAGTGATTGGTCTAAGTTTGACGCAAGGTATCATTACCATCACCGATTGGTCGACACCCAGCAGCAGAGCGGCACACTCAGATGGGGGAAAATGGAAGCGTCAACAGCAAGCTGTTTCTCAGAGGAAGGTTCCCGGCAGCAACAGAAAGGTAGTTTCGACGGGTGGAGATTTAGCCATTATTTTGAATATGTGCAAACGAAGGAAAACTACTTGACTGTAAAGTGCACACTCTGCCCGGGGAGAAAGCTGCTCTCCACCGCTTGTAACTCTACCTCCAACTTGAAGAAGCACTTGGAGCGACAGCACAGACACATCAAGCTCGTTGACAGAGTGACATGAACGAGCAGCCCCACAAGCAGCAAAAACTTTCATTTGAACATAAAGTACTACCAACATCAAAATCCGAGATAAATAAGCTTGTTGCCTCGTACGTAGTAGAAGAAATGTTACCTCTTTCTACCGTCGAATCGCCGTCTTTTAGAAAGATACTCTGTAAAATACCGATAGCAGGGACAGACCAGCCGTTGTCCGATAGGAAAACCTTCGCAATGTACCTAGATAAATGTTACGCCATGATGGAAAGTGAGCTGAAGAAAACGTTTGAGAGCACCGAGTATGTGTCAACGACCGCTGACATCTGGACTTGTCACAACAAAAGCTACATAGGCATGACTGCCCATTGGATTGATCCAAGCAACTTCCATCGTAAAAAAGCAGCCCTTGCCTGCAAAAGAATCAGAGGACGACACACATATGACATTGTGGCCACTGAAATTGAGCAGGTTCACTCATCTTATGGACTGTCAGAGAAGGTCACAGCAACAGTCACAGACAATGGATCGAATTTTGTTAAGGCTTTCAGGTCAGTTGAATAATAGTTTACTTACTTGTACTTATTTGCAAATGTATAAATTATTGCAGAGCTTCCCAAACTTCAGTGTGGTAAGGCCCCCCAAAAATATATTTATATGCATATATTTTTAATAAAGCAGATTACTTTTTACAAAATTATCAACATTTATTAACCCGTTTTTAAGAATCTCGTGTGAATTATGAGAACTACGAGAAATTTTTTAAAAATGATGAGTAATATTTTTATATTCTGGTATAAAATGACGTAAACATTCTTTACAAATTTGTTTAAATCCATAACACTAAATACTAAATACACAGTGTGTAACAGAAGTTACATAGTTCACAAACAGTTTATAAATCTATTTAAAAAAAAATTATAAAATCTAAAACCATTTACAAGCAATGTATCTCACATCACTATAAAGGGCAAAATATTTTATATGCTTTATGTTTATAGGAAGGGGAAAAATAACATTTTACAACAATTTAAATATTTTAATTATTTTAATATTTTTATGTAGTCTAGGCAAGGCCCACCTGCAGTACCACACTGGGGGGCTTCGGACCACAGTTTGGGAAGCACAGAGTTAATTAAATTTTTACAAATGTAATTTCATTCTGTTTGTTAATGTTTTTATTCAACATTTGTGCTATTTGCTTTTTGACTACCTGAAAGATATCTTTTCACAAGTTGGATTTAGTTGGATTCATATCTAAATATTATAAAATCACAATTATAACAAAAAAATTTGAATTGAATAGGCCACACATTATAGTTTTTTTTCTTCTTGCACTTTTCACATTCAGGGAGTATGAGCCCAAGCCAGCAGCAGTATGGAGCGAGATATGCGTCTTTATGACATGCGATAAATTAAATGATCTGAGAGAAATAAAACTATTTGAAAGAAAAAGTTATCACACTGATAGCAAAGAAGCATTTCATGAGAAAAAAAAGAATATTTGAGAGAAAAAGTTTTCATACCAATTGCAAAAAATAATAATATTTGAGACTAAAAAAAGTTTTGAGAGAAAGTATTTTCTCATGATAGAACATAAAAAGTATAAATTTGAAATTTTTAAAATTATTTTTGAGAAAAAAAAATCTCTCAAGTATATGTTTTTTGCTATTAGTGTGAAAACATTTTCTCTAAAAAAAAAGTGTTTCTATCAAAACGCTTTTCTTTGCTCTCGATGCAATTTCTTGCTCTTGTGTCAGGATTTTGCTTTCTCTGTGAAAATTGTGTCATGGGCGTGGCCACGCCCCCACCGGCCAGTCGGGAAAGCATCGTCTATCCAGTCTTGGGAATCGAACTGAATCATTACACCGTTGTTCGGTTCACCTAGATAGATGCTGTCTCTGCTTTTAGTTGAGCACGGACTCTAATGTTTGAGTAAGATGATGACACACAACTCGCTGGACAGCCGGCCGAGCAAGTCCACAGCACCGAAGATCAAACACCAAAAAATGAAATGGCACTCCCATTCATGAATGAATGTGTATTATATTATTAGCTTGCTAATCGCTAATTAGCCATCATGCTAGGTAAACTTGCAAATGCCAAATGGATGTTTTGAGTCACTCCTTATTTATTGAGTAGTGATCTAGTTTCTACCTTTGCACTTGCTAGCCTCAAAGCACCTGAAGAGTAACTGCTTGTTCATCATATACAACCTCCTGTATAACTTTCAACCAACGTTAGTGTGCATGGAAGGTGGCAATGCCACGTCCCGTGAAACACGAAATCGTCCCGTATTTACAGGCAAAATGACGCGTATCAAATCAATACGGGACGCGATTTGTTTTACATACACTCTTAAAACGAATGTGTTAAATTGAGACATCGGACAACACATCTAGTGTTTTATTTACATGAACTCAAAATCAATTAATTACAATTAACACACCCAGTGTTGTTACAAACATAACACATTATTGATATTGATATTTGATGATCCGATAGGTGAACACAGCTGTCAAACACCTTGTGCCACTACATGTCAATCACCTTGTACCACTACATATGGATCTGTTAATTTAATAAGTTAATAAAAATATGGTTCAAATCTCACAAGTTCCTCCAAAGCTTATTTTTTGTGGTGGTGGTTGAGGAGATTCCCCCTTTTATATGTAAAGCGCTTTGAGTGTTGCAGAAAAGCGCTAAATAAGTGTAACAAATTATTATTATTATTATTATTACTTTGTTGCCCTATTTATTATTGTCATAGCTGTGTATTGATATTGAGAGACTGAGTGCATCTGTTCACACTGATTTCAATAGCAGCTATCTTATTATAATGGTATTAATGTTAATATTTTTATGAAAACAAAAAACACATTTAAGTTATGATATACCACCACTGGCACGTACATCGGGACTGTGGTCACCGGCGTAGCCCCGACGTGTGTGGCCCCCCGCGCTGCGGCAGCTAGGCTTTCCTTATTTTTCTGTACTTCCTCCATGCACACTAACGTTGGTTAAAAGTTATACAGGAGGTTGTATATGATGAACAAGCAGCTACTCTTCAGGTGCTTTGAGGCTAGCAAGTGCAAAGGTAGAAACTAGATCACTACTCACTAAATAAGGAGTGACTCAAAACATCCATTTGGCATTTGCAAGTTTACCTAGCATGATGCCTAATTAGCGATTAGCAAGCTAATAATATAATACACATTCATTCATGAATAAGAGTACCATTTCATTTTTTAATGTTTAATCTTCAGCGCCGTGAACCCGCTCAGCCAGCCATCCATCGAGCCGCGCGCCACCATCCCACTCAAACACCAGAGTGTCCGTGCTCAACTAAAAGCAGAGACGGCATCTATCCAGGTGAACCGAACAACGGTGTAATGATTCAGTTCGATTACCAAGACAAGACGATGCTTTCCCGACTGGCCAATAGGAACGTGGCCCCGCCCATGACACAATTTTCACAGAGAAAGCAAAATCCTGACACGAGAGCAAGAAACCGCATCGAGAGCAAAGAAAAGCGCTCCGATAGAAACACCCCTTCTTTTAGAGAAAATGTTTTCACACCAATAGCAAAAAACACATACCCGAGAGATTCTTTTTTCTCAAAAATAATTTTAAAAATTTCAAATTTATACTTTTTATGTTCTATCATGAGAAAATACTTTCTCTCAAAACTTTTTTTTAGTCTCAAATATTATTATTTTTTGCTATTGGTATGAAAACTTTTTCTCTCAAATATTCTTTTTTTTCTCATGAAATGCTTCTTTGCTATCAGTGTGATAACTTTTTCTTTCAAATAGTTTTATTTCTCTCAGATCATTTAATTTATCGCATGTAATAAAGACGCATATCTCGCTCCATACAGCAGCAGCATCTGATTCAGAGGAAGAGGGATCAGGGGAGGATGAAGAAGTGTCATTTACCGATGTACAAGAAGTGTTCTCCATTGAACAAGAAGACCCAGGACACTTTACTCCCCCCCCTCACTTAAGATGTGCCTCGCACACACTTAATTTGATATCAACTGTTGATATTGAAAAATGGTTGACAGTGACAAACAAAACAATTTACAGAAGTGCCACTGCAAAATGCTCTGCCCTCTGGACTAAGGCCAGCCGGTCTACAGTAGCTGCAGAGCTAGTGGAAAGCCTTTGTGGAAAAAAGCTCATGGTGCCTACAGTGACGAGATGGAACTCTTTCCACAATGCAGTTGCACGAATAACTGAGATATCCAGACCACAGTTGACAACTCTCTGCAATCAGTTAGGTGTACGAGCCTTTTCCGAGCGAGAGTACAAATTCCTTGTAGAGTATTGCACAGTCACAAAACCGCTTACAAAAGCTTTGGACTGTTTACAAGGTGAGATAAAGAATAGGTATATGTAAACCTGTGGCTTCTTGCCTTTCCTTTTTTTGAATGGTAAACATTTGAATCAAACAAGTAATTCATTCATTGATTCATATTCATTAATTCCAGGGGAAAATGATTGTTATTATGGGAATCTATTACCGACACTGGAGTCTCTGATGTCAAAGACCTTGGCATTGCGTCCCGACCTCTCCGAGATGATGGCAAATCTGCCTGATGTCATAGTGCAGGTAGGCTGTGAGTGTATATTTAAGACTTACTGACTGTAACTAAGTGTGATATGAGAGAAGCCTGTCATATGCACAATTGCACATCCCTCCACTATCACAGATGCTTCCATTATCACTGATAAATTTCACACTGAAATAGGCTCTTAGAGAATGTAAGAATTGTATACTGGTACTGTGTTTCTGAAGACCTGGTATAGTCAATATGCATCATTTACATGTCAACTCCTTCCACAGGAAGGTATGTTTTTCCTCTTTAAGAGAAATATCTAAATATAGCTGTAGACAGCGATACGGGGCCAAGCAACAATGGTCCTGCAACACGCAACGAAGCTGAAAGGACATGCAATTGAAGAATGCAATGTAGCAGATATGTATGGGAACTATCAGCACACAGGACTCAGATGAGAATGAACATAATGAAAAAATAAAAATTTTGAAGTATAATATTTATTTGCATGCTGAAAGAAGGACCGATTAGTCCAATGCTGACCTAGAAAACAATTGAACCACCAAAGCATCATACATGTTACACATGAGACTTAAACCAAAAGAGCACAAACGAAATAAAACCTGTAAAAGTAATAAAGTAAAATACAAATCATGAATTGAAGCTTTTGACTCTAAAGTAAGAGACTTCAATTGCTGCCCTAGCCAGGATTTGAACCCAGGATCTCCAGGTTTCACGCCTGTCACTCATCTGGTTGAGCTACAGGGGAGACCTACATACAGACAGCTGCTCAAGCTAGATTGCTGTAGTACAATGTGTATGTTCAAGTTTGGAGAGATTTTTCTCAAGAACAGAATATTTTTTTAAATCCCCTGTAGGGGGTCAAACTTGTTCAAACATTTGACTCTACATGACACAAATTTGTCAACCACTTTAATTGTTGCCCTACGCTGGATTTGAACCCGCAACCTCTGGATTTCATGCCCATCACGCATTTGGTTGAGCT